>NC_090270.1:272430574-272578074 GCF_040414725.1 Anabrus simplex
TACTCACGTTTGATGCAGGAAGAGTGAACCTCAGGACCATATGCACCTCGCAAAGTGGAAAACTTGTTTCTTACATTTTTTCGACTTCCTGACAGGGAGTCGAACACACGTACTTCCGGGTGAAACGAGCACTCACCGCCTCAACCAGACAGTTCCTTTCTTAATCCGTAGCGAATGCTATGGTTGCAATCTTATTGCGTTTAGTCGACACCTGCTGTATCTCCATGTTCATTATTCGAGTCTGTAATTCTCTTAGATAAACTTTACTCTTTCAATAGAGTTATTTATTCAAAAAGCCTGGCTGAGTGGCTCAGGAGATTGAGACTCTGGCCTTCTGACCCCAACTTAGCAGGTTCGATCCTGGCTTAGTATGGTAGTATTTGAAGGTGGTGTCGGAAGATTTACTGGCACGTAGAAGAACTCCCGAGGGAAACAATTGCAGCACCTTGGCGTCTCCGAAAAACTTAAAAGAAATGAGTGTGACGTAAAAACCATTATTATTATTATTATTATTATTATTATTATTATTATTATTATTATTATTATTATTATTATTATTATTATTATTCCGGGGTATCCCGTGGAACGCAGAGATGAAAGAAGGTGCCGAGGTGAATGGGTCTAACTACAATGTCAAGAATAGAATTTAACATTTAAACTGAAGGTTATATTTTCAAAAACTTCAAACTTAACAATTTTTACAGGTACAAGTAGCAATCATTAAACAAGGCGGGGAAAATCCAAGATACAGAAGCTTAACACTTTGGGATTTAGGCCCCTAGCTTTACATTTGCTGAGCTACTAGCTCAAATTTACCAATGAGCACACATTTATACCAGGGCAGAAATCCCCTAATTCGAAGAGCACTTGCTCCCAACATTAGAACATCTAGCCTTCAACAGGCATTCAATAATTTTACTTTGAAAAAGAGCTAACAGGCTCTCAGTTTTCCAAGCCTATTCAAGGCGACATCAACTTACAATTTCTAGATTATCCAGGGGTATTTAATACCCAACCTACTGGGCCTTCATGGAACAAGAATAACGGCTAAATAAATGGCCCAAACACAAAATAAAAGGAGGCGAATATTTGCACTCCTAGATATGAATACATAAAACCTAAAGGGCACTAGGCCGATGAAACAGGGGCTATTCCCAAACTATGGTTGTGACTCGTATAAGAATAAATTAGAACATTCCGGAAAGGAAGAAAACCAGTTACAAAACGTAGTCACCTCAAACCAATATGAAGGGGAGTTCGAGAGGGTACATCACTCTCTATCCCCGATTTACAGTTAAAGATTTTATGAGGTTTTACATTAGCCGGCAGAAAGTTAGATTTTTAGGAAAACTAGGTTACATAGTTAATGATTGGTACCTTTCCCAGAGGTTAAACTGCGGAGCTAGCAAGAAATAAAGATTTTATGTGTCCATTACCTTGTCGATGTACTGCTGTCTGATGAAAGAGGCCGCTCGCCTCCTGCTTTGACACACACACTTAGTAAGATGACGATCAATTGGCCCAGAAACGAGAAAATCCTCAGTTTATAAACCCTCAGGGAAAGTTCGAATCATTCAAGATTAAACTAGCCACACCCTCTCATGTTTATTGGTCAATTTAAAGTTACACTCAAAATCGAAGAAGAAGACTGTGATTGGTAGAAAATTAATTACATAAATTAGGGGTTGGCTAGATTCAAAACTGGCGGAAATAAAAAGGAAATATTGCCAACCCAAAAATACATGAACATCAATCATTAAAAAAAAGCAAACTAATGAATACAAAACTTCTTTGAATAATAAGTTCTTATACCTCGCACCAGGGTGCATGATCATAGTTTTTAGTAGTGACATCTGTGGAAGAATGTCCAAATTTCTTGATGGATAGCAAACAAAATTAGTAGAAATACAGTCAGTTCAGGAAACTTCACAATAACCAAATTACATCATATTTTAGTGGTGACATCTTCTGAGTAAATTTCTAAGTTGGTGCAGTTTCAGTTTCATTGTTTCACCAATAGGGGAGTTCATCTAGGCGCTAGATTTAAATGCGCGGCGTTGGGGTGTACCTCCCGGTACAGTTATTATTATTATTATTATGATGATGATTATTATTATTATTATTATTATTATTATTATTATTATTATTATTATTATTATTATTATTATTATTATTACCGAGTTTTTGTGGTAGTTATGCGTGAAAGAAGGTGCGGGGTGGTGAACAGGTCTCAAGCTACTAAAGTAAAATTAATTTAAAATTTAACAAGGTTATATTTTCTTTTTGAAACAAAGAAATAACAAGCATGGCAGGTACAAAGTAGCAAGTCCAAAAGGGTAGTTACAATATTTACAGGATTTGGGCTTCGCGCCCTGACTTCACAATGCTAGGGCAATCAGCTCAGTTTTACCCCAAACACAAGCTTCAACAGAGGGGCAGAAAACCCCATTCATGCCTAGGGGCCCTTGCTCCAATTTACACTGAAAAGCCTCCACGAGGCATACAACACTCAATTTTCAAAAGAGCCACTCGCTCTCGAATTTAAGCCTCTCCCAGGCCACACCAAACTCCACCTTCAAGTTGTCCTCAACGGACGTAAACACAGGGGTAAAATACCCAATCTACTGAGGTCTATTAAATGAAAAGAAGGTTAATTAAATGACCTCTAAAATAACAATTTGAGAGGAGGCAAACTTGCACTCCTAATACACTTTGATTAAGACCTACTTGGCACTAGGCCGTTAATACAAGGGCTAATCCCATACTAAAGAGGTGACTTAAGAAGAGAACAATTTGTTTAACGTTAACGAGAATAGGTTGAGAAAAATAAGTTCACCTCAAAACAATATGAGTGGGAGCTCGAGAGGGTTAGCACTCTCTATCCCAGTATGTAGCTTTAAAAGAGAATATATAAAAGGAGTAGTTACATTTAGGAAAAGGTTACATGGTGGAACGCTTAGAACCCGCCCCGTGAGTTAAACTGCTGAGCAAGCAAAGAAAGAAGTTATTAATCGGCCATTACCTTGTTGTTGACCGCTGCCGAGGAAAGAGGCGCTTCCCGCCTCCTGCTATGTACTTAATACACTGAAAGATGGAACAGAAGTCGCCCGGAGACCCAAAAATCAGCAGTTTAAATACTCTCGCGGAAGGTTCTAGGCGTTAGGGGAATGAGAACACCCTCCCACGAGGATTTTATTGGTTCATCAATAAACCCCCTACACAATACTAAGAAGAAACACATAATTGGTGGAAAATTAATTTAAGAAATTCGGGATAGGCTAGATTTTAAAAACAAGGGGAAAGGAGGGGTTAATATTGCCAACTTAACCAATGACTGAAAGAAATTTAGCAAAGAACAAACATTTGAAATAAAAATTTCTCCAACAAAATAGTTCTTTGACTCCGCACTAGGGTGCACTATTGTTGATCTTCAGTAGTGTCCTCTAGAAGAGAAAGTTCACACTTCTTACTTCAAGCGAAACAAAAACACATCAAAAATGACACAGTTCAAAAACTCAAACTTTTCCACGTGGTGACATCTTCTGAGAAGGTAAAGAATTAATAGCGTAGATAAAGTTCAGACTTCCTCCAGCAGAGGAGTTTCAACTGGCGCAAATTTTAAATTAGCGGCGTGGAGGTGTACCGATCGGTACAGACCTCCCCCCCCCCCAAAAGTACCTCCAGGGGTGACACATGAAATCTGTTTGAAACAAGGTCCAAGTTATGCAGTGGATATGAAGATTGATTGCAGAAGCATTTATAAGATTTTCTTAATTTGGTTTGATTCAGTTTCAAAATTTCGTTGTTGCAGGTGAAGTACAGTCTTTATGTTTGTAGAAGTTGAGTTCTGAAGATAAACTTTTAATACTTAAAAGTGATGAAAAATTTTGCAATGCCCACCAAATATTGCTGTTGAATTCCCAAGTGTAGTCATTGCTTATAGTAACTGTTCATGTAGTTGATGTTGATGAAGTGGGATGGCCAGACCGGCCGTTGCAGCTTGCGTCCAAAGGAGGCCGCTCGGACCCCTCAAGTACCCTGAGATACCGCTCGCCCGCACAATGAGGGGAGCAGTGGTGTTGAAACACGCCGCGCCCGCGGTGAAGATATACAGGCTGCGGGCAAGTAGCAGGTCGTGCGCCGCCCATCAGCCTTGGCCGGGAGGAGAGCTCCGGCTCGCCGTGCACATGTCGTCCTCGCTGGGGCCGAGGGGGCCCGTCCTCGAACCCAGTCGCGGCACAGCGCCGCGCGGCTGCGGGGGCACTGAAACATTAAAGCTAGGCGGCAGAATATTGTTGGACCATCATCTTTTTTGAGGGCACAGGCTTAGAGGTAGAGGGGCCAGCGGCGTGCAAATATCCATGGCATTTAATATAATCAAGCCACAGTGTGTATTGGAGCAGGAGACGGGAGCGTGGTAATGGCCGAGGCAAGGACAGGATGGCAGTTTAACAAATCGGGGGAGGTTTCACACAAATGCTTACATATAAAACAAAATATTATAGAAGGGGCAGAATGCCTAGAAATTGAAAACTCAAAAAAAATATAACCTTCATATCCCCTTTCACGATAATATGAAGCAAGTTAACACAGAAATTACACCGGTTTCACCTGTGACAGGTGAACCCTAAATATCCTCTCGGTGGCTGGATTGCTTAATGACAAGGTAACCGGCGTAAGGAAATCGAGAATAATGCATGGCCCCTGAAATCTGGGGGCAAGCTTGCCCGCGGGAACAAAGTTCTTGACCATCACCTGGTCACCTACCTTCAAAGTGGTGGGTCTCCGTCCACGATCATACCTTTCCCTAACCTTTTCATGAGATACCTTAAGATTGGCTTTAGCCTTCTTCCAAAGATCTTTAATATTATCCGGATCTATTATCTCGGGTAGAATGTCACTCAGAGACCAGAGGTTAGAGAGCGGCGAGTTGGGAACAAACTTGAACATCAAAGAAGCTGGAGTGAATTTATGGGATTCATGAACCGCCGAATTCAAAGCAAAAGCTAACCAATGCAGGGACGTGTCCCACCTGGAATGATCTTCATGATGATAGGCAATAAGTGCGGACCTGAGATTACGATTAACCCGTTCAGCCAGAGATGGTTCAGGGTAATAAGCAGAAGTAGTTACGTGAAAGATGGATAAGTCAAAACAGAATTTACGAAAAAGATTTGATGTAAACGCCTTAGCGTTATCAGACACAATATATTGGCACGGACCAAAAGAAGCAAAAATAGAATTTAGGCAAGTAATGGTGGACTGAGCGGTAGCCAGCTTAGTCGGAAATAACCAAGAAAATCTGGTAAAACCATCTACGCATACAAAGATGAACTTGTTAGCATTACCCTTTGACTGGGGGAAGGGTCCTACATAATCAATGTATAGGCGTTCCATGGGGCGCGACGCTTGATGGGAAGACAAAAGGCCTACCTTGGTGGACATGGTTGGTTTACTAATCAAACAGGATTTACAAGCCTTTACTAGTTAAAGGATTTCACCGTCCATACCTTTCCAGATGAACATTTCACGAATCTTTTCACGAGTTTTAAAGATACCCAGATGCCCTCCTAATGGGGTCTCATGACAATACTTGAAGATCATAGGTACAAGAACGGCTGGAACGACAACTTTCATCATCTTATCATGCCTCGATGGGCAACATAGAACACCATTCCTCAGAACATAAGGGACAACATGTTCGCCAGAAGAAAGGGTTTCCATTATCGGAGCCAGCGTCGGATCTTCACGTTGGTATTTCTCAATATCCCTAAAAAGCATGGGAGCATCTGTTAAGATGGCATTAACACCAGATAGTATGGACTCGGGAGGTGATGAACTGTCGACCGGTTCATGGTTCTCAACGTCGTTTGAAAACATACGGCTGAGTCCATCAGCGACAATATTTTCGGTACCTCTGATATGTCTAACATCAAACTGGAAGGCAGAAATACGGATGGCCCAGCGGGCTATACGACCAGTACGACGCGGCCTACCTAAGACCCAGCTTAAGGCTTGATTATCTGTCTCCAGGTCGAATTTAACATGTTCCAGATAGAGACGGAACTTTTCTAAGGCGAATAAGACTGCCAAACCTTCGAGCTCATAGATGGAATACTTGGCTTCTTGAGCCGACAAGGTCCTAGATGCATAGGCGATGGGTCGCCTCCCTAGTTCAGTCTCTTGAAGAAGGACTGCAGCTACTGCTGACGACGACGCGTCAGTTTGGACGATGAATTTCTTCCAGAAATCAGGCATAGCAAGTACAGGGGCATTACAGAGAGCCAATTTAAGATCTTCAAAAGCGGCTTGTTGAGAAGGTCCCCACTCGAATTTGATGCCTTTCCTACGAAGAAGATTTAAGGGCGCCGCTCTATTAGCAAAGTTAGGAATGAACTTTCTGAAGAAATTCACCATACCAATAAACCTGGCGATGCCTTTAATGTCCTTGGGAGGTTTAAAATCACGGATGGCCTGTGTTCTAGAATGATCGACGGCTACACCATCAGGTGACACAATATGCCCTAGGAAAGACATAGAGGGCTTAGCAAAGGCAACCTTGGACAACTTAACAGTTAACCCAGCCTTACGAAGGCGATCGAGAACTTCTCGCAGATGATCTAGATGCTCCTCAAAAGGCTCTGAAAATACGACGACATCATCCAAGTAGTGATATAAGTACTCAAATTTGATGTCGGAGAAGACCCTATCTATTAGCCTAGTGAGTACAGCTGCTCCCGTGGGGAGCCCGAAAGGCACGCGGTTGTATTCGTATAAGTTCCAGTCCGTGGCAAACGCTGTAAGATGTTTAGACTCTTCGGCAAGGGGAATTTGATTATAGGCCTGATTCAAGTCCAAGATAGTAAAGAACTTGGCCTTACGGAACCATGAGAAACAAGAATGAAGGTCAGGAAGGGGCACAGATTGTAACACCACCTTCCGATTGAGAGCCCTGTAATCAATGACAGGCCTGAAGCCTCCTTGGGGTTTCGGAACTAGAAAAATAGGCGAAGAATACGCCGACTTAGAAGGCCTAATAATACCATCCTTCAACATCTGATCGATAATTTCTTTCAGAGCCTTCATTTTAGGTGGAGATAGCCTATAAGGTGGAAAACGGACAGGAATCGAATCCGTGACCTCAATTTTGTATTCGATCAGGTCAGTAACACCAAGAGTATCAGAAAACACCTCTGGAAACGACTGACACAGCTTACGAATACTATCAGCCTGCTCCTCAGGTAGATGTCTAAGGTCTAACAACATCTCATCCTGGGTAGGCGAAATAGAAGAACATGATGCAGAATTACACTTTAATAGAGGGATGCTACAATTAGAGGCAAATTTGAAAGTGCAAGACCTACTCTGAAGATCGAGCACAAGACCAGTGTGAAAAATAAAGTCCGCTCCCAATATAATGGGGCAAGACAAGAGCTTGGCCACAAACAATTTAACTTTCCATGTGAATTTAAAAATACGAATTTTGACCAATAAGGAACCTAGAATTTCTACTGGGGATGAATTAGCCGAAACATATTGAACAGGAGATGAGACATAGTCAGGTAGTTTACAAATAGATTTCAATTTAGAATACCATTCAGCCGAAATAATCGAACAAACACTGCCTGAATCTAAGAGAGCTCTTATAGGCTCGTTATTTAGCTCAATCTTAAGAAAAGGAACAGGTGCGGGGAAATCCGCCGCAATCCTAAGACACTCTTTGGGACCTTCAAAAGATAAATTTGAAAATTGCTCGTTCCCTGAATTTACAACCTGTTTACCAGGGGCTGAGTCTCGGGAAGATGGACTAGTCGACTCAGCCGATGCCACTAGTCACTTTTTATTATTGGCATAGGTGGAATTTGCACCAGAAGTTGAGCAGGAGGGGGTGCTATTCGAGTTTGGGCAATTCTTGGCAATATGTGAGAAAGCCCCACATTTAAAACAGCCTTGTGCTGAACCAGCTCCGTTATTTGCCCTACTAGACTTGTTCAGTGGACACTTATTGCGCAGATGGTCAGGCGACCCACAAGCATAACATTTACGGGGTGTGACTGGTCGGCGAGGTGAAGGCCGAGTATTACTAAACGAAGGACGGGGTTCTTTTGCCACACGCAAAGAATCGGCGTACCTAACTCCTTCCGCTGAGACGGCCAACGCTTCAAGTTCAGAGAAAGTTTGCGGGCACGCCGCGAAACACAAGTATGACCTATAAGATGGTGAAATGCCTTCTACAATAGCCTGTACAATCTGATCTTCAGGAAAATGAAGGGCAAACACCCTAGTATAAAACTTAATGTCTTGTATGAAATCAGCCAAGTTCTCATCCAATCGCTGTACACGATAATAGTACTTCTGAATCAGAGAAGACCTCGCGCGGGCGGGAATAAAATTTGCAAGCAAGTGTGCATGAAAATCTTCAATAGATGACTGTTCGGCTATGGCTCTTACTATTTTGTCAGAAAGAATACCAATTGCATAAGGATAGATAATTTGCAAAATTTGACATGGAGGAAGAGAAAAAACAAGGGCATGATCCTGAAATTCAACAAGAAATCTTAAAAATGAAATTACGTCACTGGTGGTATTAACGG
This sequence comes from Anabrus simplex, assembly GCF_040414725.1. Lineage (NCBI taxonomy): Eukaryota > Metazoa > Arthropoda > Insecta > Orthoptera > Tettigoniidae > Anabrus > Anabrus simplex. Next base: position 272,439,169 of record NC_090270.1, read on the forward strand.
AAAACTTAGAGATACCTCTGAGCAACATTGCCAAGGGATGAGGCAAGCTACTAAACCCGGGTGACATAGTAGGTAAAGGTTTCAATGGCAAGGTAGTTAATTCAGAACGTACATTATTTAATGAGTTACGGCGTTCAGACTCGTCCAATGGGGCAGAGGTTGTTTGAGCAGCAATGGTTTTCCTATTGACTTCTCCCTTATGAGGCTCTTCCTCGCTACCTACATTCACCGTGACGGGTTGATCAGTTTTGGGAGGAACCTCCCCAGTTAACAATTGAGTGACCTTGCTAGATAATTCAGACATATTTTCAAGCAGCGTACTAGCTTCCTTCTTCTGAACGTCATTCAACTTTAGAGACAACAGATCGTTAACTCTATTTTAAAAATGAAACAGCCTAGCTTGCACACGCTTAATTTGATTAGGAGACGGATCATTTTCATCAAAAAAACTAACTACAGAAGCTAGCCCAGTAATATTCTCCGTGATCGTGGAAAGAGAGTCGTCAATTTCTTTCTCTCCCAAGGTGGGGATGGAAATGGGCAAATCAAGGGACTCTCTAAGCTTATTGGTGTCTACTGCAACCGTGCCTCCAGATTGCACATTTCTAATAGTTAACTCATATATCAACTCCTCTTTGCGCAAATAGTTAAGATGGAGAACATCGCGAGGGCCGGGCATGATGACAGAACAATTTTGAAAAAATCAAAAAAAATTCCAGCAACTGAGAAAATTGTTAGAGTTCGGAACAAAATACTGTTTAGCCGTCAAAAGGGCTAAATTGAGACCCATTCAACCACGCTCTGCTACCACTTGTTACCGAGTTTTTGTGGTAGTTATGCGTGAAAGAAGGTGCGGGGTGGTGAACAGGTCTCAAGCTACTAAAGTAAAATTAATTTAAAATTTAACAAGGTTATATTTTCTTTTTGAAACAAAGAAATAACAAGCATGGCAGGTACAAAGTAGCAAGTCCAAAAGGGTAGTTACAATATTTACAGGATTTGGGCTTCGCGCCCTGACTTCACAATGCTAGGGCAATCAGCTCAGTTTTACCCCAAACACAAGCTTCAACAGAGGGGCAGAAAACCCCATTCATGCCTAGGGGCCCTTGCTCCAATTTACACTGAAAAGCCTCCACGAGGCATACAACACTCAATTTTCAAAAGAGCCACTCGCTCTCGAATTTAAGCCTCTCCCAGGCCACACCAAACTCCACCTTCAAGTTGTCCTCAACGGACGTAAACATAGGGGTAAAATACCCAATCTACTGAGGTCTATTAAATGAAAAGAAGGTTAATTAAATGACCTCTAAAATAACAATTTGAGAGGAGGCAAACTTGCACTCCTAATACACTTTGATTAAGACCTACTTGGCACTAGGCCGTTAATACAAGGGCTAATCCCATACTAAAGAGGTGACTTAAGAAGAGAACAATTTGTTTTACGTTAACGAAGAATAGGTTGAGAAAACTAAGTTCACCTCACAACAATATGAGTGGGAGCTCGAGAGGGTTAGCACTCTCTATCCCAGTATGAAGCTTTAAAAGAGAATAGATGAAAAGAGTAGTTACATTTTAGGAAAAGGTTACATGGTGGAACGCTTCGAACCCGCCCCGAGAGTTAAACTGCTGAGCTAGCGAAGAAAGAAGTTATTAATCGGCCATTACCTGGTGTTGAACAGCTGGAGAAGAAAGAGGCGCTTCCCGCCCCCTGCTATGTACTTTACACACTGAAAGATGGAACAGAAGTGGCCCGGAGACCCTAAAATCAGCAGTTTAAATACTCTCGCGGAAGGTTCTAGGCGTTAGGGGAATGAGAACACCCTCCCACGAGGATTTTATTGGTTCATCAATAAACCCCCTACACAATACTAAGAAGAAACACATAATTGGTGGAAAATTAATTTAAGAAATTCGGGATAGGCTAGATTTAAAACAAGGGGAAAGGAGGGGTTAATATTGCCAACTTAACCAATGACTGAAAGAAATTTAGCAAAGAACAAACATTTGAAATAAAAATTTCTCCAACAAAATAGTTCTTTGACTCCGCACTAGGGTGCACTATTGTTGATCTTCAGTAGTGTCCTCTAGAAGAGAAAGTTCACACTTCTTACTTCAAGCGAAATAAAAACACATCAAAAATGACACAGTTCAAAAACTCGAACTTTTCCACGTGGTGACATCTTCTGAGAAGGTAAAGAATTAATAGCGTAGATAAAGTTCAGACTTCCTCCAGCAGAGGAGTTTCAACTGGCGCAAATTTTAAATTAGCGGCGTGGAGGTGTACCGCCCGGTACAATTATTATTATTATTATTATTATTATTATTATTATGTTAAAATGGCGAGTTTATAATTATACCAAAAAGCCTAAGCCCAATCTAGTATCGAATTCACTAATTGTAGGATCCTCACATTAATTCTTCATATCAGACAGTTCTTTCTTTACTCTTGAACATCCTCCACCACAGCAATACCAGGTATGCGGGTCCTAAGAACTGTATCACTTGAAATTTTCTTCCTCACACTTCGGCTCTTTTTACCAATATCATTCTCCAATGGATAGAACCGAATCATATTTTTGTGTGATTCAGACATATATAATAATAATTCTTAGGTATATTTTCATTTAACGCCATTTAGACCAATTTTCATGCTTCGCTTTCGACTACTGATGGCAGAGAAAGGAGAACTACTTCTTGGCGGCCTGTTGCCGAGTAATTATTTTTTTTCGGGTGAATACTAGATGCCATTTATTTTATTGATTGATATTTTTGGCGTATGGTCTTTTAATGCCGCGAGTGTTAGTAGTCATGGGGCAATTGTACATCACAGAGATCACTGTAGGTACTAATGTAAAAGGATAATATGAGGAAAGATCTTCTTTGGGGTAATCACATTAACTAGGAGGTAAATAAAGGTTATAGGTCTCTTTATGTGGTTATGAGAGTATTTATGGGTTGTTTTAAGGATGTAAAAAGAGGGCGCATACGTCTCTAGTATTTCGTGTGGCTATTTCTAGCCGAGTGCAGCCCTTGTAAGGCAGACCTTCCGATGAGGGTGGGCAGCATCTGCCATGTGTAGGTAACTGTGTGTTATTGTGGTGGAGGGTAGTGTTATGTGTGGCGTGTGAGTTTCAGGGATGTTGGGGACAGCACAAACACCCAGCCCCCGGGCCAATGGAATTAACCAATCCCCGACCAGGCCGGAAATCGAACATGGGACCCTCTGAACCGAAGTTCAGTACGCTGACCATTCAGCCAACGAGTCAGACAGTCTCTGTTAAGACCCCATTTAGTGTGTGGTTTCAGTGTATGCAGAACGCACCAGGATTACTTGATACGAGAACTTGAAAAGCTCAAACGGAAAGCAGCATAATTTGTTCTGGGTGATTACTGACATAGGATGTCCGACTCGTTGGCTGAACGGTCAGCGTACTGGCCTTCGGTTCAGAGGGTCCCGGGTTCGATTCCCAGCCGGGTCGTGGATTTTAACCTTAATTGGTTAATTCCAATGGCACGGGGTCTGGCTGTATGTGTTGTCTTCATCATCATTTCATCCTCATCACGACGCGCAGGTCGCCTACGGGAGTCAAATAGACCTGCACCTGGCGAGCCGTACCCGTCCTGGGATATCCCGGCACTAAAAGCCATGCGACATTTCACTGACATAAGATTAGTGTTACAAAAATGTTGCAAACATTGGACTGGGAAGCCTTTGGAGTATGGAGACGAGCTGCTGGACTAAGCGGACATATCGAGCTGTCAGTAGAGAGATGGCGTGGAATGGCCAAGGTAGAGGAATACGATTTAGTGGAGATTTTAAACGTAGGAAAGATCAAAATATGATGATAAAGCTGAAGAGGACAAATAGGGGTAAGTGTTTGTTTACAGAAAGAGGAATTAGGGACTGGAATAATTTACCAAGGGAAATGTTCGATAATATTCCAAATTCTTTGAAATCATTTAAGAACGTACTAGGTAAGCAATAAATTGATAGGGAATCTGCCACCTGCGTGACAGCTCGTTGTTCTTGTTTTACGTCGTAGTGTACAATTTTGAAATATTTAACGTTCGTGTGAATTTGTATATGATGATGCTGGATTTAGAATGTTGAACTAATAGTATTTTTTTAATATTTTCTTTTCACGGAATTGCTTGTTGTACTCTTGTTGTAGCATTTTGTTGTTGTTGTTGTTGGGTAAATATGTTTAACTTTATTTTATTATCACACTACTGTAAGTGACCATTGCCACCGGGATATTTCCCAATTGCAATGTATTTGTTAATAATAATAATGATGATAATAATAATAATAACAATAATAAGATTGATTGATTGATTGATTGATTGATTGATTGATTGATTGATTGATTGATTGATTGATTGATTGATTGATTGATTGATTGATTGATTGATTGATTGATTGATTGATTGATTTTCGAGGACATGCTCGACTCGCCTGATGGAGGTTTTCCATTTGACTCCTATGGGCAGCCTGCGTATCGGTAGGTGCAGGGTGACAGCTGATGTAGGTAAATAGCATCCTCTAGTCGAATACCACCAGTGACACTGCCCAAGGCTTAACGTCCCCAACTGACGGACAAAAACCATCTACAGTGAGATGGCGGAGAGGTTTGGAATTAAATATAGTATTTCAGCACGCAATCTAGTTGCATACCACCACTCTTCTATAATGCCAATATTCTGATTGTCAGAATTTTTATCACCAACGGGACTCGAACCTGTTAACAGCGGTGTATGGCCATGGATACTTGATGCTTTAACGATCATGACCACCAGGTTGGCTTATCATTTTGTCACCATGTCGACATGGTACGACATGGAGTGGTGAACTGTCATTCCAAAATCCGATTATCTCTGCTGGGTTTGAACCTACGGCCTTTGGATCCAGAAATCGACACTCTATCCATGATCCTTTCTGGAAGCTATTATGGCTGATAATACTCTCGTTATTCCGTTAAGTAAACGATCTCCACCATCATCCTATTTTAATCAGGAGAGCTACTGTACGAATCACGCCTCATCGAGACCAGACTGTGTCCTACTGAGTCAGAACCCCAAACATTTGCATACGCTTTAACAAATGTGACACCGCTGCGCATAGTTGCAGTTTATTGGTATCTAGGTCAAAGGGTGAGGTAGAGAAATAGGTCAGGTCGAGCGGTACATCATGAGCAGCAGTATTACCGCGTACAACCTCAATCATATTCTGATAGTGTACATACGTTTTACATAACCGAGAGTAGAGCTCCAACCTGCGGTTCGTGACATGTACTTTGTCTCGTGTCATAGCTGAAAAGGACAGACAAATGTTCTTCTACAAGAATTTATTAACAAGCCAAGTACGTGAGAAATGGGACTTCATATTAGTTCGGCGAATTTTTTAATTTTGCTATGCAAAGTGACCGCAGGTATGGTTTAAAATAATCAAAATCAAAATGCTAGTGGCATTGCTAGTGGCTTTACGTCGCACCGACACAGATAGATCTTATGGCGACGATGGCAGAGGAAAGGCCTAGGAGTTGGAAGGAAGCGGCCGTGGCCTTAATTAAAGTACAGCCCCAACATTTGCCTGGTGTGAAAATGGGAAACCACGGAAAACCATCTTCAGGGCTGCCGACAGTGGGATTGGTACCCACTACCTCCCGCATGCAAGCTCACAGCCGCGCACCCCCTAACCGCACGGCCAACTTGCCCGGTAAAAGATCAAAATGCATCTTGGACGTCAGATCATAAATGTCGTAGGGTTGCCATCCCTTGATGTATGAAATTTTTAACCGTATGAGCGTTTTTTCCACTACCTTCAACAATTGTAGTTACCACGTACTAAAAACAATATCTTGTCACTACAACCACTATTTTCCACATCCAGCCACTTTCTTCAGTTCTAATTCTTCAAATTCCATCTGCTCTTTATGTCATCCAAGTATTTCATTCTCAGCTCTCCTGCCCTTCATTACCAGAAGCCTTCTAATATTTATTTCACCGGGCGAGTTGGCCGTGCGCGTAGAGGCGCGCAGCTGTGAGCTTGCATCCGGGAGATAGTAGGTTCGAATCCCACTATCGGCAGCCCTGAAGATGGTTTTCCGTGGTTTCCCATTTTCACACCAGGCAAATGCTGGGACTGTACCTTAATTAAGGCCACGGCCGCTTCCTTCCAACTCCTAGGCCTTTCCTATCCCATCGTCGCCATAAGACCTATCTGTGTCGGTGCGACGTAAAGCCCCTAGCAAAAAAAAATATTTATTTCCAATGATTTGTCTTCTAAATGAGGGTGGACGTGATAAGGTCAGTGGCTTGGCTGCTTTCTTCCCGCCCAGAAGGCTGAGTTTCGAATCCCGGTCGATTCATGGGTTGAGATTTTCATCTCAAGAATCACGTGGCGTCAGGAAGGGCATCCGGCCTTAAACCCCGGGAAAAATAGAAAATAAATCTGGATGGCTCCAGTGACACCAGAAATAAACTGGGATAAGCTGAAGAAAGTACTGTCTTATACAGTAAATTACCTACAGATGTGTTTTCCAATTCTCCATCACCACTAGTGGGTTTCTTCAGTTCCTGCACATTCTAAATTTCATTAAATTGCTGTTCATAATGGTTCAGTCAGTTTTCTAAAGAGTAATATTTTATATATATAAAAGGATATAGCTGTCAGAAAAGTGACTTAAAATGAAAACGACTCCAAGCTCCAAAATTAGACATTTTCAGATATTGTGTGAAAGGCTCATATGATCCACGGACAGATGTGCATGAACTTTCTCATAGCGAACGTGAAAAAGCGTAGGTGGCATATGTCTGTAAAAGTTTCAGTGAGAAGAAAATACGAAAGAAATGATAAGGTACTCTATTCGAAGTCAAAAAATCTGAAAAGGGGTACGAAAGTGTGTATAAGTGTAAATAATTAAATATTTCCTGCTAAATCGTTTCTAGCACCAGAGGTTTTGCAAGTACAAGCGCTGGGGTTCACAAGACACATCTCCGAAGAAAGGAAGAAATATTGGGCTGGAAACGCCTGAATAATGATTGTCACAAAGTGTTTTTTCTAAATCAAGACAAAATGAACTTCAAGTGTATGAACAACAAAAATATTTCAGTATCAAGAGTTTAGCTAAATTTGACGAGAAGGAGAGACAGAATGTCTTAAGACATCCAGGTCTTGTTCAGTTAGTTTCTGAGGGAGGTGTAGGCGTTAAGAATGGTAGGGGTAGATCAAGGTATGAATATGACAAGCAGATTAGAGCAGATGTAGGATGTAAGAGTTACGTAGAAATAAAAGGTTAGCACAGGATGGGATGGCATGGAGAACTGCATCAAAGCAGCCTATGAACTGATGACCCAACAACAACAACAATAACAACAACGACATTTTGTTTACTGTAATATAATGTCGCTTTGTATTGAGCAATGGCACTTAGAACCTTTCAATGAATTTTCGTACAGTTACTATATCACATTTGCAAGTTCCTTTGGATAGTAGATTAATACAATGCTTAGCTTTCAATTAAAACACAAAAATCATGAAATCATTACCATTAAATACCTAGTATGGTTGATATTAATTATCGTCAAATCCATGATTTTGGCACTTGGAGCCTTCTTTATTTCAAGTCTTCTTTTTCAAAATTTTGGTCTACTAATCAGTCTTTTTCTTGGATGAGGTGTATAATGATAAGATTTGACTGAAGTTTTACGACAAATCTACTGGAGTGATTAACGTGAAAGCTGACATACAAGCACAACGTTAACTGAAAAAGAACGATCTAGATTACTGAATATTACAATATTAGTAAATAGAAAGAAAATTTATGGATCGATCCTAGGTATATTTACATACATTTCCGAAATGATTATTCTTTTTAGAATGTGTACACATAAAATATGAAAGGTAGGAAAAGGATAATGTCTGCTCTTTCTTTTTCCTGTGCTAACCGTCGAAACTTTCCGACAACGCAGGGATTAGTGAGTTAGCGTCCATGGCCTTAATTTAAGTGTCTGGTGTAAAAATGTAAAACCATCTTCAGGGTGGACAACGGTGAAGTTCGAAACCATCACCTTCCTATTGTAAGTTCACAGCTCTGTGACCTAACCGCGTAGTCAACTCGTTCGGTGAGTTCGCTTTCTCGTTGGAAAATCAATTAAAACATATCAGCGGAAAATCGTTTGACATAGCCTTCACATTGACCTGACAAATAATAATAATAATAATAATAATAATAATAATAATAATAATAATAATAATAATAATAATAAATAATTGTTCTACACTAGCCACGAAAACAAAGGAATTGATCAAACAAACTTTCACAAACACAAAATCAAAAAATACATTTTAGGGAGAATTTCTGAACCGTTCGAAATCTGAGCCGGTGTCCGACAACGAGATAGATTAGTACCACAACTATTAAATCTACTTTTAGAAGAAGTGATTCGCGAATGGAAAATAATGCAGGGAGGAATATTGGTAGATTTCTTAAATAAAAATTAACTTTCATTGCTTAGCTTTTTCAGACGACCTTCAAATCATTTCTACCAACAGAAATAATCAGTCCACTCCATAGAAAAACTTCATGAAATAGTGACAGAAACCGGACTCCTAATTTCATTTGTAAAGTCGGAGTATATGGAAGAAACTGAATCTCAAGATTAGGCAATCAAGCATTAGTCACCAAATTCGGAAAATATTCTATGTATCAAGTATCTACGCGAAATTATTCAACCAACAGGGTTAAGTCAGGAAGCAAACCTGTTCAACTCCAAATAGCTTACAAAATATCCTGGAGTAGATAAAACAAAAAATATATATTAAAATATGAAAGCCTACGACACCACAACACAATCATCAGACCAAAGGCAATCGATGTATTCGAAACCCCTATAATCGGTGCAAGGTAACAAATGAAAAACAAGAGAGGAAAATTCTCATAAAATTTCTAGGAAAAATGAAATGAAAATGGATTTCCAATGAAAAATACAGGAAATTTACAGAAAAATCACATTTCTACTGACATCTACACAGAAATGATAACAAGAGGCTGACACAGATACTTCCACATCTAACGTAATACCTGAAAAACTACTACAGAATTTTAGTGTAAATAAACGAAGATCCACAATAAATTGGTATTACCGAAAATATAATTTACGATAGAACAAAATTTAGACACTGAGTGAACAAACCTAAAAGAAAATATGCAAGATGAACAGAAGGACGCAGTAAGGATCACAGTGAACGAATGAAGATACTGTATATTGGTAAGGAAAAGAGAATAATTGTGCTGAATAAGACCAATTGGGGAAGCCTCCGTGGCTCAGGCGGCAGCGCGCCGGCCACTCATCGCTGGATACCGTGATTCAAATCCTGGTCACCCCATGTGAGATTTGTGCTGGGCAAAGCGGAGCCGGGGCAGGTTTTTCTCCGGGTACTCAAGTTTTCCCTGTCATATCTCATTCCAGCAACATACTCTTAACATTTCATTTCATCTATCAGTAATTTATCATTGCCCCAGAGGAGTGCGACAGGCTTCGGCAGCCGGCACATTTCCTATCCTCACCGCTAGACGGGGCTTCATTCATTCCATTCCTGACCCGGTCGAATGACTGGAAACAGGCTGTAAATTTTCATTCATTCATTCATTCAAAATCAATTGGGATCCTTAGTTGGGCTTAACGACTCAATGCCGATGATGATGATAATACTAGTAATAATAATAATAATAATAATAATAATAATAATAATAATAATAATAATAATAATAATAATAATAATAATGGATAGAACCTAAGTTGTCCGAAAAAGAAGCCTTTTCTTCACGCATGAATAAAATGGAAATGGCTTACCATCTGACTAAAAATGTCCATAACGAAAGATCTATATCTCTGAATGCAAAAATCAAACACTATTGCACTGTTATCCAGCCAGAGGCTCTATATGCAGCGGAATGTGTCGCCATGAACAAAAAGAGGCATGTTAGAGAAATTAGACGCCAAGAAAAGAAAGATTTTTGAGAAAAATCTTAGGTCCAGCCAAAGACAACGGCGAGTTTAGGAGACGGCACAACCAGTTCTACTCGCATGTGGAGAAAATAACTGATGTGATGCGAAAAAGGAGGATTACTTTTTATGGACACATGGCCCGAATGAATTCAACACGGTTAACCAACCGCATATTCACTTTCCTCCAAAAGAAAAAGGTAAAGTAGGCATTGTTCAGTGAGGTACAGAAAGATCTGCAGGAGATTGGGATCTCATTTGAGGATATCCAGGAGCGTGTCCCAGTTAAGAAAAAACTCCAAGAACATCAGAGTTTCCTACCAAGGCCGAAGATGAAAACTGGAAAGGCATGGACGGAAGAGCGAAAGGAGCAACACCGTATACGAATGAAGGAGTACTGGACCAACATTAAAGCTCAAGGGAAACAGTTGAAATGACGTGGTCCTTAGTTGGCCGAAACGAAACAATAATAATAATAATAATAATAATAATAATAATAATAATAATAATAATAATAATAATAACTGAGAAATACGTTGGAGAGTGGATTTCAGGAGACCTCTCGAACAGACAAGCTATACTGTAAACCTCAAAACATCTATCATTGAATGTCAGTATAAGACCATCTATGAAGCAGCGTGCCTATCTCTAACTAAGAATATCCCACTAGGTGCTCTCAAAGTATAAGAAAGGGAGTTCCTGAAGAAGACGGTAGGACCATGGATCCTATCAGATGGCAGGCGATGGTACAAACCAAACGGTGAACTCTACCAACACCAAGATCGCATCAGGAGTAGAAGACTGGCTTTCTACTGACATCTGTATAGAATGGACTGTCAGCAAGGGTAAAGTCACTGGATCGCTGTAGATTCAGCAAGTAGAGGAGGATCTGGCAGAACTTCAAATTAATTATGCTATAAAATTTACACAAGTAACTACCGTTCCGCTATAAAAACCAGACCCTTCCTAACATCCCTTACAGAAGCAAACCAAGATTAGACGAGGAAATGGCCCATGGAACGCAAGATAGAGTTAAACAAGAAAATGAAGGACCATGTCTAACAAAGTCAAGGTAACAAGAAGAAATCAGCAGCCCAACCTACCATCAAGAACACCAAAAGCGGCGATCATCGGCAACAGTACAGCTAAAGCATAAGTACAGTGGTCCTCAGGCGCTCAAATGAACTACTACTACTACTACTAATATTAAAAATAATAGCCATCGTACATAGAGCCCATTCTGGCTTCCCAAGACGACTGTTGCTGGCGGACGAGTTGGCCATGCTGTTGAAGACGCGTGTCTGTGAGCTTGCATCCGGGAGATAGTAGGATCGAATCCCACTGTCGACAGCCCTGAAGAAGGTTTTTCCGTGGTTTCCCAATTTCACACCAGGAAAATTCTGGGGCTGTACCTTAATTAAGGCCACGACCGCTTCCTTCCAACTCCTAGGCCTTTCCTATCCCATCGTCGCCATGAAACCTATCTGTGTCGGTGCGACGTAAAGCCACTAGCAAAAAGAAACAATTGTTGCTCAGTCGGATAGTCGGATTATTTGCAGATATTAAACAGTGACGACATTCTGACCGGGTTCTCTACCTTCCGTAGCATACAGTTTCTGAGTTATGACACTGAGTTAAACGCGTTTCAACCGTTATCTCATGATTTTAAAAAAAATGGATTGGCCAGAAGTCGATCCCAGGCCGTTTGATTTCCCTTAAGTCACAGGATTGGCAAGTACTTAAAATGAATATTCAATTATTACAGCTCTTTAAAATTATATTCTTCATTTTATCGTCCTTTTTAATCTCTTCCTGTTACACTGTATCTGATAAATCTTACCTCTGCCAACAATGACGGTCATTCTTCCGAAAGCAGTAATAAAGGGTTCTAGTTTTAGTGTCTCCATGCAGAGCAGGGGAGGCATTTGCTGCCTTTATATAAATCTATCCACGTGACAAAAGATAATTTAGGTTTTTTTCATTAAGGAATAGTTCCTTTAATGTGATAGGAGGGACGTAAATTTAAATTGTATTTCGTCTTATTTTTATGGTGCTTATGAGTCGTTCCGCTCGATACTTTGAGTACAGTGATATAAATTACTGCATAAACCGTGACTGTAAAAATGTCGGCCCATTAAATGAACTTTGTGTTCCCGTACACGTGAAATAGTGTACCCCGTTGCTGTTAGACAACCCGCAGTGCACCTGAGACTTATGCAGACCCGCTTGTCATATTGGTTTCTGTAGCACAATGTGTTATGTGAGGATGTCGGTAATTCAACAGGGTGAATGTTCCTGGACACACGAATGGCTCGTAAATGTGGACTCTCAAATGTGTTCCCGAGCAGTTAATCAGTGTCATTTCTACTGAACGACCCCTATCAATTCGAAATGTCTGGGATGTGTTTGTTTGTTTGTTTGTGTTTGTTTGTTTGTTTGTTTGTTTGTTTGTTTGTTTGTTTGTTTGTTTGTTTGTTTGTTTGTTTGTTTGTTTATTTCTTGCTTCATTTAAAGCCTTCACAATTTTTAGCGAGTTTGGTGATCGTTCAGATCTGAATAAACTGAATAAAGCATAAATATCCTTCAAATGCCCAGCTCCTCGGATGAATGGTAAGCACAGTCGCCTTTGGCACAAAGGGCTCCGGTGTCGATTCCCGGCTCGGTCGGAGATTTTAAGGGGAGAATCCACGATAAAACGTCAATGTTTTGAAAAGAATGCAATGGCTATTTCGCATTTTGGAGTATTTGCTCTTAGATCCCAAAACGATTTGGCTGTATTCGAATTACAAGCACATCTAAGAAATATTTGAACTATGGGCTGCGCGAGGGAGGGTGGCACACTAACAGCTGACAAAGGTAATTTTTTATTTCTTTCGCCTTCAAACAGAACCGTCTTCACACTGATGGGATAACTATTTTCCGTTCCAATGTTTGCTCCTTTCATTTCTTTGAGATGTAGCGATTGTTAGATTTTTTTTTTTTTTGCTATTTGCTTTACGTCGCACCGACACAGATACGTCTTACGGCGACGATGGGATAGGAAAGTCCTAGGAATTGGAAGGAAGCGGCCGTTGCCTTAATAAATGTACAGCCCCGGCATTTTCTGGTGTGAAAATGGGAAACCACGGAAAACCATCTTCAGGGCTGCCGACAGTTGGGCTCGAACCCACTATCTCCCGATTACTGGATACTGGCCGCATTTAAGCGACTGCAGCTATTGAGCTCGGTTTCTTAGAGTTTAAGAGCTGCACAACCAAGATAGTGATATAAAGAAAAGTAACTTTTCCTTGTGAACGTAATTCATGGAATTTAGTTGTGTTTTGTCATGTTTGTGTAAATGACTGCCTAATATAAGTTGTTGCAATTACATTGGTTATTGTTCTGAATATTACATCAATAAACACGGAAAATGTGCTTGCATTTCTCGTCATATTGAACACGGAAGAAGTGCCGCCGGGGATTAGCAGCAGCGTGTTGTCTTATTGGGCAAAAAGTAACTTATATTACTTCTGTTAGTGTAAATAGGGCGAAGAAGCTGTTCCTTTGTGTTTAGATTGAGTATAATTATACCTAGAAGTAGAAGATCGGCATAATCTTAAAATGTGAAAAATAATTATTGGTGCTTGTGAATTTTAATAGGCACATGTCCTGTACTAGCATTAATTTTAATGAAATCCATTTAAGTTTGTTTTTCTAAGTTCAGTGCTGAAATGTTTATCCTAAATACTGACCAATCTCAATAAAAAACTGATAGGAGGTAGTCATGAGGTGTTTGTATACTTCTATACATTAATATTATCGAAAATATAGTTTTTATGTTTTATATCACATTTATGGCTCGATGATCCAAACAAATTTAAGATTGAAATTCCGGAAAAAATACTGAAAGTTAATTAATAACATTTCCTATAAAATGAATGCCTAGAAATGTTGAACCATGTCTTATGAATGTACCTAAAATATGTGGAATATGAAAATTGAGGTTTGAGTACCAAAAGTTGGTTTTAACAAATACTAAAAAAAATTACATCAAAAATTCCAAACTCAAAACTAACGAAGTTCTGGACTTCAAACTTGGGTATTGCTACATGATTTTAAAGTATGGTTGAAATCAGCAAAGTAGAAGAAATGTTTGGGTGGAGTCTCCCCTTAACCTTAAGTAGTATAATTCTCGTGGCTTGGAGGCTGGTTGTTTGTACCGTCCCCAAAACCCCTGCAACTAGGACACTACACAAAACACTATCGCCCGCTCCTCCACTATAACGATATGCAGTTTCTCACTCGCAGCAGATGACACTCGCCCTCGGCAGAGGGTCTGGCTTACAAGCGCTGCACCAGGCTAGCGATAGTCACACAGACGTTATTATCATAGTATAAATTCCATTCAGGTAAAGTTAACATAAAATGACACTGAAAAAGGGTGCAGCAAAGGTAACGGAATTATGTGGTAGTTACGATCAACTGTATTCTGTGGGGAAAAGGTGAGCACATGGTTAAAACGATTTTTACATCGCTTTAGTTTTGCTGTACAGGACTGAAAGGTGGATGGACTCATGATATATTGGAAGTAACAGAAAGGAAAACAAAAGTGTGAATGATTGCTGACATTACCAGGTGGGAATAATAGCTTGGAGATGAAGGCTAAATTAGCAGTGAACTCCATGGATGGTGTCGTACTCATAAAATGGTGGCATGACCGTGTGAATGAAATAGAGAAGGTTAGGTTAATGGACCATGTCGGATAAGAAATTTGAGGGAGCCCAACGTGGCGATGGATAGGCTCAGTTCTTGATTATTTAATGATAACGGGTATAAGACTAAACGATGCCACGGAGCTAGTTGCATATAGAGGATCGTTTAAGCACTTAATTAATTCACAAAATGTTGCAGACTGAACACTGAAAGGTGAATAATGGTATAAGGAAGATGTATGCATGTACCAGGTGGTACTCCACCCCGTACGTTCTACTTATAACTGTCCCGCACGCAATAGTGGTGAACGGGATGCCTAATAGCCGGTTTACAAAGGAGCGCTACAACGTGTTGTATTTCGAATGCGAAACAAATAGCAGTATAATAATTTCGTGTGGCTATTTCTAGCCGAGTGCAGCCCTTGTAAGGCAGACCCTCCGATGAGGGTGGGCGGCATCTGAGATTTGTAGGTAACTGCGTGCTATTGTGGTGGAGGATAGTGTTATGTGTGGTGTGTGAGTTGCAGGGATGTTGGGGACAGCACAAACACCCAGCCCCCGGGCCACTGCAATTAACCAATTAAGGTTAAAATCCCCGACGCGGCCGGGAATCGAACCCGGGACTCTCTGAACCGAAGGTCAGTACGATGACCATTCAGCCAACGAGTCGGACACAAATAGCAGTAATTCTACTATACTCGTTCTGTAACAGGGTGCATTTGTAAACACACCAAAGATGCAGAAAATAAATGAAAATGAAAACTTACAACCTGTTTTCCAGTCATTGACCGGGTTAGGGATGTAATTAATGAAGCCCATATTGGCTGTTAGTACGATGGGACGCCACTGCCAAAGTGATATATTAATGACTGATAGATGCTATGAAATGAGAATGGAGAGTGTTGCTGGAATAAAAGGTGACAGGAAAAACCGGAGTACCCGGAGAAAAACTTGTCCCGCCTCCGCTTTGTCCAACACAAATCTCACGTGGAATGACCGGGATTTGAACCACGGTATCCAGCGGTGAGAGGCCGACGCGCTACCGTCTGAGCCACGGAGGCTATGCAACAAAAAACCATTAATTTATGAAGGTACAGACAATCCACTCTACTACAAAGTTGCTTGTATGTGCCTTGAACGATCCATTAGCTCTTAATTGCAACTCGTTTTGTCGAAATACGTATATACGTTCGTCAATTTGAATCGCGCGCCCAGAACTAATAAAATAACCTTAATTTCCTGAAAAGAAAACATTTTCTCAGCGATTCCGATAGCACCATCCTCCTTAATATAACACGAAGAGCATCCCTGATCTGTTTGTCGGTATAGTTCTGATACACTCTCTATACAGTACGTACAAATGGCGCCATGTTTTACACGTGTTTACACTGTCCTTGTCTGGCGTTTTGCCTAGGTTACAGCAAAGCCCCTTACACACGGTAACGCCAACGAAGTGTTTTGTATGAAAACGTTTCTTCTGGTTTTCGCTTGAGATATACCATCTCAAGTTTTAGAAATATTTTACGTTAGAAACACACTGTAGTCACAGGGTTCAAATGTAAATTCTATTATATCGTTGTTTATACTTTAGTGGCTTCCACTTTGCGCTCTATCTCAAGGCAGAATGACGTCCACTTAAATTCATCTCTCATATCGACGCGGCTAGGAAATTGCACATTTAAACATTTAATATATCGAGAGCTGCCTATGCCACGCCTCGTTTCATTTCCGATTGCTCTGTATCGAAGTATCGATTATCTTATAGTGGCTACTTACTAATGCAAGACGCCTGCCCGCATCAACCCGCAGTCTTTCATTAACATCCAAGAGGCACGTGTATAGAGTTCGGTTATGGACTGGAATTAATTAGATAGTCTCACATCTTAAAGGGAGTAGGAATTTCTTATGTGGCCAATAGTAAAATAATTTGCGTTGCTTATCTTTGGAGCCTCTGCAGCTAGAAATAAGAAATATTTGTACCTGAATTGTCATGCGTATTTGAAATTCAGTGAATTTAAATTAAATAGTGTTTATGATTTGAAATGCCTTTGCTGGCAAGACGTAGTGCTTACACTGAACTATGTCTTCTTATTCTCCTTCTGTCCTTGGCTTCGATGATATGAAAGTGATTGAGGTACAAGCGATGCTAGTAATGCCATTCTTTATGCAGCCAGTCCCTGCTATAAATAGTGTGAACATGTCGCTGACAGAATCGGTTGGCGTGTGCATTTCAGTGGTCTTGACATCCTGAATATGTAATAGTAACTTCTGGCTCATTGAGTAAAGCAACGGGAAACTCCTTCATTTCCCAAGTATGCCTCTTTAGTGATGCCTAGGCAGAGCTGTTGGGGATTAAACATCTCGTCCCACAAATGTTCGACGGGTGAAAAATATCCGGTAACTGGAAGAGCTAAACGAAGTTAGTTAGATGTTGGTGAAACTATACTACCATAATACATCCCGGCTCCGTAGATAAATGGTTAGCATGCTGACCTTCAGTCCAAGCGGTCCCGAGTTCGATTTCTGGTAGTAGACACTGCCTGGACACTGACTGTGACACGATTTACCACACTTACTGTTTACAACAATTCCATATCGAAAGCAGCTCTCCGAGCGCACGATTAACGATTTTCCGACCGTTATCTAACTTTAATAAGTATTGATGTACGAAAAATCCCGGTCTAGAAAGCCAAGAATAACGGCCGAGAGGATTCGTCGTGCTGACCACACGACACCTCGTAATCTGCAGGTCTTCGGGCTGAGCAGCGGTCGCTTGGTAGGCGAAGGCCCTTCAAGGGCTGTAGTGCCATGGGGTTTGTTTGGGTTTGGGTTATGTACGAAAAATACAGAAAATATCCACACGATTTTAACTACGTTTTAGACTACAGTATGTGATTGTCAAGGATGGATCTGAACACATTTAGTTCGATAATCCTGATACACTATAACATATTTGAAAAGAACCATCGCTAGGTGTCTGCATGTTTATTAGATATATTTGTCCCGGATGTTTAGAGAAATAATTGGCGTTGCCCAAGCACAATGAGTAGTTCAACCTTTACCCATATAGATCTCGGAATGAAGTTGAAATGTAGTAAATTCCGTGTTTATCCAATGTCAGCTTTTGCCTTTGCAAGTCGTCTCCTATCTATGGCTTCCGTAGCTGCCTGGAGCACGTCCTTTCCGAGTTTATTCTGCGAGTCAGTGAGAGTTGGACCATAAATAAGGTGAATTCCAATGAATGAAGATGAAACATACAGCCAGCCCCCGAGCCACAGCAATTAACTAATCACAATAAACTTATGGAAAGTATGTGATATGTGAAGCCATCTCTTCTGAGTTTTGACTCAGTTAATGTATAAACTGTTAGGTTCTTCTGTCTATTGAAAATAATATTGCATAACTAAATTTATAAACTATCTGATAAAATATTTTATTCTTTTTAAATTACGTTGTTTGTTATTCATGTACAATTATGTTACCATACGTTTTCTTTCTCACGTACTTCAATCTTCTGTGCGAATGAGGTCACTTAGAACCATGCGGAATCAATATTTTCGGGTTTTCCTCCTTTCCCAATAGTTCTCCATTTTCATCGATTGCTGCAATTTGCGTTCCTCAGGTCAGGTACGTCGTGTTTGCTTTTTCTCATCTTCCTCAAATCACTTGTGTGAACAATTTTCCTGATGAAATTTCTATCCTGCAGATTTGGTGATCTTAATACAGTCAGGTCCGTGGCGTAGGGGTAGCGTGCCTGCCTCTTACCCGGAGGCCCCGGGTTCGATTCCCGGCCAGGTCAGGGATTTTTACCTAGACCTGAGGGCTGGTTCGAGGTCCACTCGGCCTACGTGATTAGAATTGAGGAGCTATCTGACGGTGAGATAGCGGCTCCGGTCTCGAAAGCCAAGAATAACGGCCGAGAGGATTCATCGTGCTGACCACACGACATCTCTCAATCTGCAGGCCTTCGGGCTGAGCAGCGGTCGCTTGGTAGGCCAAGGCCCTTCAAGGGCTGTAGTGCCATGGGGGGGTAATTCAGTCAGGTTTTCCCTACTCGTTTATACCATTTTCATGTATTACGTCTTATTTTCAGAAATTTGTGTATTCGATAAGCAAGTCTGGTGTTATTCATTATTTCTAAATGGCTTGAAAAGTGAATTCCTCGCAATCTCATTTTATCAGTAAGTTTAGAAACTTAAAAATATTTTTCGAGTTGGGTTTGGGTTAATGTATTCTATTTTTAATTCTGGACCCTAAGATTTTTCTCATGGTTCTCCTTTATTTAATCTCTAGTTGTTCCTTTAAGATTTTACGAAATCGAGCATTTCTAAAGCATAAAGCACTTCAAGTTTGATCACTGTTAGGTAAGGCTGAATTTTACTCTTCCAGAAAAAGCATGTTTTGTTATAAACATTCCTTGTGTTGAAAAGCAATTTCCATTTTCTGAATTCGTGAA
Organism: Anabrus simplex; assembly: GCF_040414725.1. NCBI lineage: Eukaryota > Metazoa > Arthropoda > Insecta > Orthoptera > Tettigoniidae > Anabrus > Anabrus simplex. The sequence continues at coordinate 272,458,324 of NC_090270.1, forward strand.
GCTACTGATTTATTTCCATTGCCATTTTCAGTCATCCATTCACCTAAATTCATTTACACTCTTTCAGTTTTATTCGTAAATGGTAGTTCAAGTGGAGCATGTTTGATATTATTTTTTCATATGAGCTTTAAGTCCTATTTTTTCCCACTTGCTCTTCCAATACGGCAACCCGTTTCTGTGCATCAGAGATGTCTTCGGAGACTAGTGCCGTATCATGAGCAAACGCTGGGCTGTCTATGTCAATACCCTCAATTTTTGGTCCTACTCGGTGACAGGATGCACCTGACTTTCTGCACTCACTGAAATTTTTTACAAGAACACAATTAAATATTATAGAGGGGGGCACATCACCATAACACACACCTGTATTTATTTCAAACTAATCACTGTATCAACCCATAAACTTTACCTTTCGTTTTAGTCAGTGCATCCTTTATTATATTTCCTGAATTTTATTCAAGTCCAAATTCTGTTGAAACACTAACTAGGTGAGTCGCGATGTATACTATCATAAGGTATTTGAAATCGAAAAATGATGAAATAATTTTTGTTAGATGTGTTTCCAAAATATGCTATAATGTTTATTAGGTCAAAATTTGCTCTGCACATTACCTCCCCTTTCTGAATGTACCTTTACCATATCGTACTGTAGGAATGTATGTTTGTCCGACTCGTTGGCTGATTCGTCAGCGTACTGACCTTCGGTTCAGAGAGTCCCGACTTCGATTCCCGGCCTGGTCGGGGATTTTAATCGGTTCTGATTAATTCTTATGCCTCGGGGACTGGGTGTTTGTGTCCGTCCCAACACTCTCCACTTCATATTCACACACCACCTACCAACCACCACAGAAACACGCAATAGTAATTACAGTACAGTGTTGGCGTCAGGAAGGGCATCCGGCCGCAAAAGCAGAGTCAAATCCACATGTGCGAAGAAGTTCGCACGCACGATCCCACAGGTGTGGGAAAAGCGGTAGAAAAGAAGAAGTGTAGGAATAGTATGATCTATAGGGCTTGTGAAATGTATATTATTTTATTGGTGGGTAAGTGTTCCTGCGTACGATATTGTGGTCAAGGTAGAGGATAGTTCGCTTTTAATTTCTTATTTAGTATACGACATAGACAAGTCCAGTTGAGAAGCTAGAGGGAGTGTAGTAAACAACCACGAATCTCTAAACTCAAGCCGTATTGCATAACACTGATTTGGTTTCCATAAGATCAAGCGCAGTATTGGGAAGTTGTCTAGGACTAACGTGTGAACTAATGGCGGGCGTGAGTTGTTGCATTACCTAAACAACTCCATGTAAAGAAAGGGACGTTAGTGAAAATATAAATTCAAGGAAATAATGTACTTTGTTCAGCCCTTTTCAAAGAGAACGCTAGACCCTGAGTGCAGCAATAAACATTTTATTTAATACAGGGAAGTTCCCCTGTGTGCGGAGGCGGGGAATACATTTCTGTCGTAACAAGAGAGTAGAAGTGGACTCCTCGACGGGAGTGAGTTTGCCAATACGGAGACCTAAGCTGAAACTGGCAGCACCTTACTTCCAACGGGCTCTCTGATGGCATCTTTCCTGTCCGACCTTCCTTATACAACTCTTGTTCTCTTCCGAGCTTTCAGTATTGACTTTGCAAGGCCTAAGGTATATTTAATTATCGCTTCGTTTTCTTCAGATAGCCTCGGTTTCTGTTAGTGGCCAGGTTGGTGATTTTACCTTCATTTGTTTATATAGTAATGTCCACGTAAGGAAATACCCCAGAAAGTAAATATCGCCGCCCGATGCTCTTCTTTTCTCTTTTTTGTAATGGCTGATCACTGCTGCCAACCTGCCTGGTTACATATTAAAATCACCAGACATAACCATAACAAACTAACCTCAACACCGATAATCAATGTTTCCCTACCCTAGTAAATGATAAAAGATAAGATCAAATAAATCAAGATAATTATGAATATCTCGTCGATTTCCACGCTCAATGAGGAATTAAGGAAATAAACACACTTTCTCACTCAAAATTATCCGTCTTTATTTTGATATACACTAGGCGTACTATAACCATATTCTTGACAAGAGGGGCGTGTTAAACGATGCAATTTATTTAATAAGTCTTTGCAGTGTGATTTTAGAAAGTTCCAGACATCCAATGACTTCCCTTTCTTTTGCGCGAACATTTCCTTCTCTCTTCAACACCGGTAACCAGTAAGGAGAGAAATTATTGGGCATATTTTCAGCCTGCAGGCTGGTTATATCTTCAAGCTTATCAGGAAACATATAGGAATACTAATGTGCCAAGCTCCGTGAACGGAAATTAGGTCAGGTTTCAAGTTCACTGCGGATTTGAAAATAATAATGTTATAAGTTCTACTGCCAAAATTTCGTCCCGCAAGAGTTATTTCGTGTACCGGTAGATCTAGACATGAGCCTGACGTACTTGAGCACTTTAATCATTTCACGCAAACAATGTTAATAAATGCATTATCCGAACATGCCACAATTCTACTTACTTGGTATTAGCCAAATAGATTTACAATCCCACACAAAAAGAAAATATGCTTTAAATATTCTCGCAAATGTATCACTAGTGACTTTAACGGCGATGCGGTGGCAACACGCAATTCATGCTAGAACAGTGATTGAACGTTGCCAACGTGCCAGATTAACGGTTAATGTAAGACGTCGTATCGGCAAGTAGGGTCCCTAAACTGTATCGTTACCGACACTGAAAAAGACCTGCAAAATACCCAACAGCAAGAAAAGTAACTATAAATCGATACCTTAATATTACAGGGGTGAAAGGGTAAGGTTGCACCCTTAGGGTACGTCCTTACACGGAGAGGACTATACCTCTGGTTTGGGGGCTGCGTATTTGTGCCGTCTTCAATATTCCATTTTTTTTTTGCTATTTGCTTTACGTCGCACCGACATAGATATGTCTTATGGCGACGATGGGATAGGAAAGGCCTAGGAAGTGGAAGGAAGCGGCCGTGGCCTTAATTACGGTACAACCCTGGCATTTGCCTGGTGTGAAAATGGGAAACCACGGAAAACCATCTTCAGGGCTGCCAACAGTGCGGCTCGAACCCACTATCTCCCGATTACTGGATACTGGCCGCACTTAAGCGACTGCAGCTATCGAGCTCGGTCAATATTCGAATTTATCACAAGTAGGGCCATATTCTCACAGATATACAGGTAGCCTATAGGGCATCAACTCGACAGACCTGGACCAGGCATTTCGGAGGCCACACGCATTTGTGGCCCTTACCTTCCTTTTACGGGCATCTTCATTCATGGAACAAAGGATATATTATTATTATTATTATTATTATTATTATTATTATTATTATTATTATTATTATTATTGTGGTTTGGTGGATTAGCAGAGGTGAAAGAAGGTGCCGGGGTGAATGGGTCTAACTACAAGGCCGAGATATGAGTTAAAATTTCATTAAAAATTATATTTTCGAAAATAGCAAAACAATTTTTGACATAGAATTTCAAAATTTAACAAATAACAACAAGTCAACAAATAACCGACAATCAGGTACAAGACCAGGAAAGCCACGATTTAGAGACAAATTAACAATCTGGGCTTCAAGCCCCAATTTTTATAATTTCTGAGCTCTCAGCTCACAACCACATATTTACCAAAGAGCAGAAATCCCCTCCATACATGGAGCACTTACTCACAACTTTTAATATCAAGCCTCTCTGAGGCACGTTTAGCACAAATAAAAGAGCTGACCCGCTCTCAATTTTCAGAGCCTATTAAAGGCCATAACAGACTTTACCATTAACTGCCCTCAAAGTACAACTTACAAGGAAACAGGGGTAACTTGTACCCAGCCTACTGGGCCTTAGAAGAAAAATAATAGGTTAAGTAAATGGCCCAAAATGCAAAATGAATGGAGGCGTGAACTTGCACTCCTACATGAAACTTCTTAAAACCTAAGGGGCACTAGGCCGATGAAACACGGGCTGTTCCCAAACTATGGAGGTGACTCGTATACAGAACAAATTTAACACATTAAGGAAGAGAAGAAAATCGGTTACTATAACGTAGTCACCTCAAATCAAAATGAAGGGGAACTCGAGAGGGTAAAGCACTCTCTATCCCCGATTTACATTTAAAGATAAATGAAGTTTTCACATAAACAGATAGGTTACATGGTAAAGGTTTCGTACCTTCCCCGCGGGTTAAACTGCTGAGCTAGCAAGAAATAAAGATGTTAAGCGGCCATTAACTTACTGAAGAACTGCTGCCTGAAGAAAGAGGCGCTTTCCGCCTCTTGCTACACGTTCCTACACTAAGTTAGATGTTGATGAAGTGGCCGAGAGACAAGAAAATCAGCAGTTTTTATATCCTCCGGGAAGATTCGAGAACTTCCATGAATAATTAAGACACACCCACAGGCGTTTATTGGTTACAGTACACAGTTACACACAAAATCGAAGAAGACATACGGGATTGGCTGAATTTTTTTTTTTTTGCTAGGGGCTTTACGTCGCACCGACACAGATAGGTCTTATGGCGACGATGGGATAGGAAAGGCCTAGGAGTTGGAAGGAAACGGCCGTGGCCTTAATTAAGGTACAGCCCCAGCATTTGCCTGGTGTGAAAATGGGAAACCACGGAAAACCATCTTCAGGGCTGCCGATAGTGGGATTCGAACCTACTATCTCCCGGATGCAAGCTCACAGCCGCGCGCCTCTACGCGCACGGCCAACTCGCCCGGTGGCTGAAAATTAATTACAGAAATAATTGATTGGCTAACTTCAAAACTGGCGGAAAGAAAAGCTTAATATTGCCAACCCGCAAATGAAAGAACGAAATTTAGTAATAAGAAAACTTATGAATATAAAATTTCTTCAAAAAGGTTCCTTCACTTAGCACCAGGGTGCATGATCATAGTGTTTTTGGAGAGACATCTATAAGAGAATGTCCACATTTCTTGATCAATGGAAAACAAAACAAGTTGAAATCCACAGAGTATTGACAACTTCGTAATCACAAAATTTACGGTAGTGACATCTTCTGAGAAACTTAGGAGTTGATCCATTTTTTAAAGTTCAGAGTTTCTCCTGTAGAGGAGGACTTCAAGGCGGAAAATTCAAATGTGCGGCGTAGATGTGTACAAGCCGGTACAATTATTATTATTATTATTATTATTATTGTTATTATTATTTTTATTATTATTGAAGCGTATGATAATCATATACCGAGCGAGTTGGCTGTGCGAATAGGATCGCGTAGTTGTGTGCTTGCATTCGGCAGGTTCTGGGCTCGAATATCTGAAGATGGTCCTTCGTGGTTTCCTACTTTGACACCTGGAAAATGCTGCGGCTGTACCTTAATTAAGGCCACGGCCACTTCCTTGCTAATCCTAGTCCTTTCCCATCCTTTCATCGTTATACTGAAAACCTTCGATCTGTTAGTACGACGTCAAACTATTAGAAAATAATAAATCATTTTCGCATTTAAAGGAACCAAATACAGCAAAATTAAAAACAACGCAAAGTCTAAATTAGAGTCCTCTAATGCAGAAGTGGGGAAGATAAATTCCAAATTCTCACCTTTTCACGCTCTGCTGACACATTCCTGTGGTGACTAAAAATAGGCCAGGACTTTTAATTTTTGGATCTTCAGTTGGGGCCCTCAGCTGAATCCTGACATTGCTCCGACTTACCTGTGCCAGGATCCACATTTTCATCAATCCTATCCTACCTCCCTTGATCAACTCTTGTTCTTTTCCAACTCCGACGGTATTAGAGCAGTGGATGCCTAGGGAGTACTTAATTTTCAGGACCTTCATATTCTTGTCTTCTTTAGCCGATAACATTTTTCGAAGTGTCGGACCCTTCCATTCTCCTCTCCGATTAGTGTTAATAGAGTACGGTTGCCCGGTTGTATTTCCTCTTAAAACAGTAGTCACCACCACCAACAACTTACCCTCTGTCTACCGGCGCAACAATCACACTGTGGAGAGGGTATCTGATCCATTTGAGATGGCGAATTATGTTCAGGCCTTTCCACAATGGGGTTTGAACCGCTCGTCTCCAGAATGCATGAACTATACTCAGTAGACTTTAGTTATCCTTAGAATGACAAGATCCTTTGAGTAACAGAGTGCTAGATATTTATATAAATTAGTTATTTTATTAAAGGTCTTAAATGCAATCGCGTGTTTGAATGAACACTTAAAAATAAATTAAACTGAAATGGATGTATCTCCCACTTCAGTCAAACAATTAATGTTCACTTAATGAGGATTACACAGTTGTGTTATTATCTGAGTACCTCTCGTAATTGGCCCAGCTGGACGGTCGATAGTGCTAGGAACGTCCCTCGAGGCAATTCACCACCATCGATATATTCAAATCGATGGAAAAGAATTGTAGGTGTTTATGCTTTTGTCAAAATTGAAATGTTTGTCATTTGTAATACTGGACTTCAATAAAATATGCCCATCGAGTTTGTATACTCTTTTTCCGTTCTTTCCACACCCTGATAGTGGGTGATTTGGACTTGCCTGGGTTTTATGTCCTGCTGCCCTTGCTGACGCCAAGCCTATGCGGAAGGTTATATTTACTACTAGCAGTTTACTACTAGCCCCACCTGTAATGTATCATGTTGTTCATTAATATCCCTATGGATGTACTGGCTAATTTTCGAGATAATGAAATATTACACATGAATTGCTGTGGTAATATGCGACAAACAAACTCATGAAAATACATCACAAATAGAAACAAAATTACATTATTTATGCTGTTTGGTTACTTTTTGAACTCATTGCTAATTATTAATATCGATTCGTTTAATTTGTGCGTTTTCTCTAACGGTGAAATCCAGTGCCGTATGATAAACAATATTACGTGTCACACTATTAGGAGAGGGGAGGGGTATTCTGCCCGAAAACAGGTCCGAACCTCCGCAGAGGTGTCCCTGAGCCGGAGTTTACGTACGGTAGGGTGGCCAGTTCCTTTTCGCTCCTCCATTCCCTTACCCCCCACCAACAGCGCTTGGCAACCCGTCCAAATCTTGACCACGCCCAATGTTGCTTAAATTCGGAGATCTCACAGGATCCGGTGTTTCAACATGGCTACGGCCGTTGGCCTATTAGGAGAGTATGTATTAAATTCCCGCGAGCTACAACCGTGCGGAAAGCAATATAAAAATTACCATGAGAGAAGCACGAAATTTCCAAATTGACCCCTGATACTTTCAGCGATCGTCCTTGAGCGTTGGTTACAATCATCGTGAAAGCTTCCTTACGCTGATGAAGTGCAATCTTGCGTTCACCAGCATTTCACATTTAATTCATATCTTAATACTACTCATGAAAATTCAAATGGAATAGGGTTAATTGTCAATAATATGTACAATAACTGTCTAGACCTGAAATTACTAGTGAATGAGTAGGTCAAAGAATCTCAATTATAAGAAGCCAATTCACAACACCAGACATAATATTTCTTTTTCATGCAAAGACGACCGTTTCCTAGTCATCATGCTTTTTATGAAAATTAACAAAGCACAAAGGCAAAATTTAGATTGTGTGGTTACTCAGCCAGTATTTACACATGGCCAGTTATATATTGCAATGTCTGGAGGGCATTCTTTCAATTATTTGAGAGGGTAAACTGTACCTAAAGGTCATACTACTGTGGAATGTAGTATATAAGGAAGTGGCTTAAAAATAACATTGTATGCAATGAATACGAAATATGATTCATATCATTTACAGAAAGTGCCTCCGTGGCTCAGACGGCAGCGCGTCGGCCTCTCACCGCTGGATACCGTGATTCAAATCCCGGTCACTCCATGTGAGATTTGTGCTGGACAAAGAGGAGGCGGGACAGGTTTTTCTTCGGGTACTCCGGTTTTCCCTGTTATCTTTCATTCCAGCAACACTCTCCATTCTCATTTTATAGCATCTATCACTCATTAATGTAAATCACTTTGGGAGTGGCGACCCCATCGTAATAACAGCCTATATCTGATTCATTCATTACATCCCTGACCCGGTCAAAAACTGGTAAGCAGGTTGTAGGTTTTCATCATTTACAGAAATGTAACTATTAAAATTATTTCTATCATTGCAAAGATGCTCTTTATTTCTATAGCATATTTTTTCAAGAAAACCCACCCACCAAATTTCGACGGGTCACTCTAGTTAAGGTTTATTTCTCTTCACAAAGAAATACTTATCACAAGGTGTAGTTTCACTGAAGTGAATTACGTCACTGATACAGGTTTGAAAACATTTTAAAAGAGTTTCAATACTAGCTGAGAACTTCTTCTCTTGAGTCGGTATACTGCGTGGTAGCTTCGATCAACAGCACATTCATATGCATTATTATATCAGGAACACGTAGGAACACACAAATTATCTGGCTGCCAATTCATAGATAAATACTAACGTCAACTCTGCAACATGTATAGATCTCATAAGGGAATTTAAAAAAAGTAACTATCGGTACTAATCTCTCCCGCCCTCTTCATGAAGACGTCGCTACCATCAATAAGAAAAGGCTTCGATTTTACTGTCCTTCGCTACATAATGATCCAAATTTGAGTAACAATGGAGTCACTGTAACAGATACTGTAAATAATGAAAAATATGGCAGACTAGTGCCAACCAAGAGCTTCTCAAATAGTCTTATACGTAAACTAAGCTACCAGATCTAGTCCATCAATAAGACTTATGGACAAACTGTGGACGATGTGCCAGCTGTACGTATAAATGGGGTTTGACATTCTCATCTAGTTGTATTTGTGGTGCTGAATCTCTCTCTGTTCAGGATATCATCCAGACGAGTCGACTACCAGCCATTTCTGTTGATACAGGGTATTTTCCATTGACAATGTATAAATCAATTTAATACAATCGCAATTTATATATTTGTCTGTGGCCTCCCTGAGTACTATTATCTGAACAAAAAACCTAATTAGTTTAGCATAGTTGTATGCACCCTGGAAATTCGTTATCTAGCCTTTACACGCGAAATGATTACGTCCTTGCTGCGCCAGGAATATCTGACAATTGAGCTCAATGTGTGAAAGAAAGGGACAGGTTTCGAGTTTGCTATGCAATATTCGAACTTCGCAGACAGCGGGTTGTATCATTTTTAGGAACATAATGAACCACCATTCAAATATTTAGCTGCATTTGAACGTCATCTATAATTTGGAGTGTTGTTGCAATCAGTGAGCACATCCTGTACCCTGGGTCAGCTGGCCCCAGCCAAGCAGCAATCCGCAGGGTAGGTAAAAATGGCTTCGTCTAGTCGATAGTACGTTTATATAGAAGAGGAAACTTCCGAATCTGTGAATTCACTTTAAAAGGAAGATGAATACTCTGATATCAGTGATTTGGAATTTGGGTATCATCCTAGTGGTGGTGATGGCATTGATACTCGATTACCTAACCAACATTTTTCACAATTCCGGAAAAGGCACCTTCACGATATACAACTCATTCAGAGGTGTTCTGATAATAGGATCAGCCTGATAATGTTACAAGTTTGATAACAGTACACCCGATATCTCGAAAGGTGTAATACTAAATGATCCAAATGATTCGAATATTTTAAGGATCTTTTATTTTTCGTCAGAAACTATGGTCCACATACATTCAACATCAAAAATAATACCTGTTCATTACCCAAAAATGACACGAAGACAACGAAAATGGAGAGAATCTACACCTGAAAACGTGTGCGACTTAAACTGCAAATATTATAAAGCTTACAATAGTAGATTATTCACCTGTTGTTCTTCAATAATCTTGCGACAATTTTCGGAATTCACAATTATAGACCAACATGTCTTATTACTGTGGCTACAACATTTTAGTGAAAATAACAAAGATCGGTTTGTACAGATTTTGTATAAAGTAGAGTCTAAAGATGACCACCTCAGAAAGAAGTACCAATTTCTACTATTTGCAAACTTTCGCAGTGATGAAATTTTAACACTGTTTATTAATTCAGTTTATTGCAGCTACATATTTAAAATCAGCACTTTAGTTATCTACGACTGTAGGACGAGATATATTTGGATTTTACCGTGTATACAGGAACAAGTACAGAGATAATACGTGAGAAAAATTGAGATATATTTTGCTGCAGCCATGAAACTTGTAAGAAAGGAAAAACCTTGTACGAAGGTCATATATTATGGATCGATAATCTGTATTAAAGTACATAATATTGTATGATCACCCACTATACTTGAATCAAAACGAATGCATAAGGCACCGCCATGACGAACAGAAAAGAAATGCCAAAATTTCCAGACAAATTTGAAAGAGGGCAAAGAGAATCCAGAGCAGCTCTTAACATGATGGACCTTCAACCCAGACAGATAAAACAACCAATAGAAAAACCTGCTGCGCAGTTGACTATAATAGGTACTTTTTGACAGATCGGATGTTTTGACCTATTCCACTTAGTGTGTTGTTTTTGCTAGTGGCTTTACGTCGCTCTGACACAGATAGGTCTTATGGCGACGATGGGATAGGCAAGGCTTAGGAGTTGGAAGGAAGCGGCCGTGGCCTTAAGTAAGGTACAGCCCCAGCATTTGCATGGTGTGAAGATGGGAAACCACGTGAAACAATCTTCAGGGCTGCCGACAGTGGGATTCGAACCAAGTATCTCCCGGATGCAAGCTCATAGACACGCGCCTCTAACCGCACGGCCAACTTGCCCGGTCCACTGAGTGTGTATGGAAGACACATAAATATCTCGGGAATTCTTCACGAATTGTGCAATACCCATGCTCTATTCAATAATAAACTGACTGAATATACCACTAGCAAATTTTAAGCTTCAAGTTATCTTCAAAATTTTCCAGAAGTATTAGGTTTCGGGACCAACTAGTCAGAGAGCATTCTCTCATCGGGTCACCAACCACTGATGACGGAGAGACATTTTCCATCCCTTGTGGCACCTACTGCAAAGTAGTAGTTTCCAACAAGACGCCGCCAAGTGTGTTCAGCACAGCAGGTGAAAGGAAAGGACGAGGGATCCGGCACATATGTGCTAAATGTAACTTAGCTTTCTGTCTTCACCCCTGCTTTGGAAAATAGGAATCTTCTCAGTTTCTTGTGAGTAATGTTGAATCACTGTCTAATAGGAACTTACAATATATAGCATACCTTATGTAATCGAATAGTGAGCAGTGTCACCTTTTGGCTATTATAAACAACCCATATTTTTTGTTACAAAAATCTATGAACGATGTACACTGATCAGCCAGAACATTATGAGCACCTACCTAATAGCCCGTATGTCCACCTTAGGCACGGATAACAGCGGCTACCTGCACACACGTCACCTAGTTCCCGTAAATTCTGTGTAGGGAGACGATGAGCTCCAACGCCACGTTCAATCACGTCCCAGATATCTTCAATCGGTTTAAGATCTGGAGAGACGGGGGGCCAGCACATCAATTGCAACTCGCCACTGTGTTCCTCGAACCACTCCATCATACTCCTGGCCTTGTGACATGGCACATTATCTTGCTGGAAAATGCCTCTGCCGTTGGGGTACATGAACGTAATGAAGGGGTGTACGTGGTCTGCAACCAGTGTACGATACTTCTCGGCCTTCATGGAGCCTTGTACGAGCTCTACTGGACCTACGAATACCCACGTGAATGTTCGCAGAGCATATTTGAGCCGCCACCAGCTTGTCTCCGTCCCGCAGTACAGGTGTCAAGGAGTTGTTATCCTGGAAGACGACGGATTTGCACCCTCCCATTGGCATGATGAAGAAGGTATCGTGATTCATCAGATCATGCAACGCTCTGCCACTGCACCAACGTCCAGTGACGATGGTCACGTGCTCATTTCAGTCGTAGTTGCCGATGTCGCGGTGTTAACATGCATGGGTCGTCGGCTGCGGAGGTCCATCCTTAGGAGTGTTCTGTGCACCGTGTGTTTAGACACACTTGTACTCCGCCCAGCATTTTACCAGTCTGCCCAGTCTACGACGTCTGACATCTGTAATGAGCGGTGGCCGCCCAACCCCTCGACGTTTGGGCTTGAAGACACTCATCAAAGCACTCCTCGAAAACCCGCCAAGTCGTTCAGTTTCCGAAATGCTCGTGCCGAGACTCCGGGCCATCACAATCTGCCCTCGGTCAAACTCAGATAGATCGCGCGCCTTCCCCATTCTACACAGACATAGTGCACGCTCACTGATACTACATGCACCGTGCGTATGTTTGACTAGCAGTCATTCCTCGTCAGGTGACGCTGCTATCGCTTGGATGGGTTTATATCGATAGTAGGCAGGCGGTCATAATATTCTGATTGATTAGTGAAACTTTATCATTGACTTTGTTGGTCAGAACTTATCAGCATTTGTAAACAGGGAGTATCCTATTTCATTCAGAGTAGTGGTTTGTTTCACCATTACGGGCAACATTGATTTTGTCTATGAAATTGAAAGGTTTTCTTGGAGATTTCTGATATTTACTTGATACTTTTACATGGCAAATATTCATGTCCTTTTGAAATTTTATATTTAAAAAAAGCATCACTAAGGGTTTTCAACCCTGTAGTATATCGAAAGACTAGTTCTAATACCACGTATCTGGCAATGCTCTTCCTGTCCATTGTTATTTTTAAGACTTGTCACGCCACATGTGAATATGCAGTCCATCAGAACTGTTTGTTCGTCGTGTTCACGTTCCTATGCTGATGTGTAAAGAAAAATGGGCCTTAAATATATTATTCTGTAAGAGTGCGTCATTAAGTTATACAAACAACATTCCTACAGTACGCTGCGGTAACTTTCATAGGAAAATGAACTTAACAAAAAGTGTTCTGTGGTCTACATATCCATATTTAGCTGCGAGCCGTGGCCAGTCTGAAAGGAGATAATGGATAGAACAGTATTGTCAAATTCGAGGTATTAGAACTAGGCCGTCGATATGATAGTGATACTCTATGAACAAGGACTGTCGCTACAGGTCAGAAGCCAAATCTCAGAGTTTGTACTGCAGTACCATCACGTCACCTTCCTCGAAAATCTTAGACACACAACGTAGCCAAAGTATGGCACACTTCTATTCCCAGTAATATACTGTAAATGTGACTGGGAAATGTCAGCGTTTTGTCTTTTTAACAAGTCATTATCTTTGGTAACGAACATATTTTTTCCATATTTATTTCAAACTCGTGTACAATAACCGGAATGGACTGAAAGCCGATCTTTTTACAGTCGTGGGCGTAGGCCAGGAGTAGTGAGGAGGGTAGGGGAGATGTAATCATGTCTGGAGATAGATGAGCATTGGGGTTGTATTTTATAAGGCATGGGCTATAATTGGCTATAATCTTACTTTAAAAACGAATAGTCTATTACGGTTTTGTTTAGGAAATAGCATGGTATTTCACAGTTTCGATACTGGAAATATTATTCTGAATTTATATAATTCATATATGCATTATAAGTATTGCTGCTGCATGTTCTTGTTCTTCCTTTTCAATTGCCTTTTCCTCACTGCATTTTATTAATTTCTAGCAGGTACTCGCGTTTGTTAATTCTACCGCGTTAGATGTTCCTAGACCGTTTATTTAAAAGTAAAAGAAAACATGTATTTATTAAAATGCATCGTTTTCACATTTAACATTGGTAGTTTTCTATTATTTCAGTCCATTTTCCACCCCCACTCGTAGGGGTGTCTTACCCACAGTTTTCTTTCCCAAACATTAAGTCATATGTTTATCATGTTTGGTTGAGAGCTATGCTGGAACATACACACGCACATCCATAATCTTGGTCATTTTCGATATTCTTTAAAAACTCTTTTAGCCCCATACCGATTGCGGACGAACTTTACCTTAAACGGTATCGAGAGTGTCACAAATTATCTCAGCTACCCCAAAGATTGTGGATTCGCCGCTAATATCGGTAATTTTCAGATCTTTTCATTTCACTAAGTTTTGTTGATAGCTACACTGAAACATACACACATTTATGCATAATCTCGGTCATTTTCGACCTTTTTTCCCCCTTCTGCCGTTATATATAGAAAGAGAATATGAAGAATTGCTTCTTAGAAACACACAATAATCTTCATATACTTTTAGTTAGGCAACCCATTAATCAGACTTGTCTTGCTGATTGCTTATCTTCCCCTATTTGCTTTTCCACCCCTTCTCATCCCCTATGCCGAACTACAGACCGGATTTCGTTCAAACCCTCTCAGGATAATAAGGACAAATTGCGAAAATTTCAGCGAAATCGGTCCTGTAGTTTATGAGTATATAAATGACACACAAGGAAACATTCTTTTATATATATTTATAGAGATTTATCGTATGGCAGTTACAGTCTACAGTGGTAATGTACAATATATAAAATTATACTTATATATGAACGAAACGTTACAGTCGAACATTCACGGTATTCATCCAGGATAAGGGTAGAGAAAATCTCTTTTCGGTTACCCTCAAACCATCCATTTGGGGACTCTCGGATAGTGTTGGTAATTGGGTTTCACGAACGCTCTTCAGGGAAGTAAGTATGCCCCACTTGCTTTACCTCTTTCATGGATTATTCGTGCGTGGTTCAGTCAGTATCATACAAATCTTGGCAATTAAGTTCCTGAAAGATGTTGAGTGGAATAATCTATTGGAGCTGGATTTGTAAGGATCCTGGATGGGCTTTTCACAACTCCCCCTCCCTCTCCCATATTTTCTTGATATGAAATGAATCTGGTTGTTTGTTGATGGACACGAGTTTTTGGGATTACACAGTACTGAATAAACTGGCAGGTGTCGGAGGGCGATGGAATTTTATTTCCTCCATACATTTATTGAAGAGGAATTTATTGGTTAAATTTCGCTATTGAGGCTTAATGAGCCCCTTTATGTAGAAATTACATTGAAACAATACTTGAGTTACTTGACGTATTTCCTGTATCTCTTAAGTGGAGCATAAGGCATCAATGAACTTCCGCCACCGGACTCTGTTCTGCGCCATCGTCCTGATCTCTGTCCAGGTCTTCCCTACTTTCTCCATCCCTTCTGCCATTACACTCTTCATCCATGTGTTCCTTGGTCTGCCTCTTCTCTTGCTACCTTGTGGGTTCCATTCAAGGGCTTGTCTTGCTATGCTGTCTTTATCTCGCCGTAATGTATGCCCGATCCACTTCCATTTCCTACGGCGCATCTCAATATCAATGGGTATTTGATGGTTTCTTTCCACAGTTCTTCATTGGAGATTACTTGTGGCCACCATATTTTCAGGATATTGCTCAAACTTCTGTTCACAAATGTTTGAAGTCTGCTAATCAGTTGTTTGTTAGTCTTCCGTGTTTCACACCCATAGAGCAGTACTGACTTGACATTTGTATTGAAGATGCGTAGTTTGGTATAGGTGTTAAATTCCATTGATTTCCAGATTGGTCTCAGCATTGCAAATGCTCCTTTAGCCTTATTTATCTATTTCCTATATCCTCTATACTTCGCATGTAGCAAAACTGATTGACTTGTTCGATCTCTTGGTTTCCTGAAAATAACAGTGCCTTGTTTCGGTTATTATAGCGCATCTTCTTGGTTTTCTATCCATTTATCTTCAATCCTACCTCTGATGCTTCGGTTTATAAATCATTAGCTTTGCTTCCATATCCTTAAAACTCTTGGCTAGCAAACGCAAATCATCCGCAAAGTCCAAGTCCTCCAACCTGCCTGTCAGTCCCCATTGAATTCCTCTTCGGCGATTCATTGCCTTCTTCATCATAAGATCCAGCACCATCAGAAATAGTATAGGTGACAGCAAACATCCTTGATTAACTCCAGTGTTTACTGGGATGGGCTTAGACAACATCCCCTGATGTGAAACTCGGCATGTGTAGTTCTCATACAGTTCTTGGGTTATCTTTATAATTTTCTTTGGAATCCCAAACTCTTTCATGGCTTTCCACATCTTCTTCCTCATTACACTATAAAATACCTTTTCAAAGTCATTGAAACAATACACAGAATAATTATTACTTGTGAAAAAAGAGAAAGAGAAAATTAACCAAAGTTTAAAATCTGAAGAACAAGTTTAAATATGATAACACAAAATAAAAACAGTATAGACTACAGTGATTAACTTGAAGTAATACAAACCAGCGAGCAAGTGGTTAAGCGGTTTTAGTCTCGTAGCTGTCAGACTGCATTCCGGAGATTGTGGATTCGAGCCCCAATATCGGCAGTCCTGAAGTTGGTTTTCCATGGTTTTCCATTTTTACACCAAGTAAATGCTGGGGCTGTACCTCAACTAAGACCACGGTTGCTCCCTTCCCACTCCTATCCCTTTCCTCTCCCATCGTCTCCATACGACATTTCTGTGTCGGTGAGACGTAAAGCAAATCGAAAAAGGAAAATATTGAAACACTGAACCAAGTACTACAAACATTGAAATTGGTTGCCAAAAGTAATCACTTTATGAACTTACTCTCTTGAGAACTGTGGTGGATAAATATTTAACTGTACCTGTAAAGAGCTCAGAGCTGTTCATCTTATCTTACAGTGCTTGCCATGATCCTCACGGACTCGTTGAATTTTGTATCGACTGTGCTTAAATAATTCGCAATTCTATACCATACAGGCCAATTGTAGTCGGCAGTAGAGCACACTAACGCCATACATGCTATGTGTAAGGTATTGGCTTGGTCACCCGAAGTTGTACCTGGCAGTTTTCGTATCATATTGTTCCTAGCCATCAATTTCCTATCAGTGTTTCCCAGGTGCTCTTTGAGGTAGAAATTCATTGATCCGTACCATGATTTCCTCCGTTTATAGTAGCCGTTGTAAACAGCACAGAGCTTTTTCTTTCAATTTGCTCTACGTCACACCGACACAAATAGATCTTTGGCGACGATGGAGAAGGAAATGGCTACTATTGGGAAGGAAGCGGCCGTGTCCTTACTTGAGGTTCAGCCCCAGCATTTGCCTAATGTGAAAACGGGAAACCACGGAAAACCATATTCAGGGCTACTGACAGTGGGGTTAGAACCCACTATCTCCCGAGTATGCCTATGCTGGCAAGACGTAGTGTTTACAGTGCACTATGTCTTCTGGTATGGGCTAGAGCAATATTGTTACTTTCATTGATCTGTCTCAGCTTTATCCTTGGCTTTGACAAGATGAAAGTGACTGAGGTATGAGTGATGCTAGTAATGCCATTCCTAATGCAGCCAGTCCCTGCTATGAATGGTATGAAAATGTTGCTCATAGGGTCAGTTCGTGCATGCATTTCAGTGGGCTTGGCAGACTGATATGTAATAGCAACTTCTGGCTCGATGAGGAAAGCAACGGGAAACTACCTCACTCCTCATTTCCCTAGTACGCCTCTTCAGTGATGCCTAGGCCATTTATGACAGCTGATGGCAGAGCTGTTGAGGATCCAACCAGCCTCCGGGCTGAGGACTAAACGTACATACATACATCTCCCGAGTGCAAGGTCAGAGCTCCACGGCCAACTCGCTCGTCAGCACAAATTCGCTCTGTCCAAACTACTGGCGTCACACTCTTCCTGGACGATCTGCATTATATTTTCAGTTTATATAGTGTTTAAAAATAGGATAAGTCAAAATTTCAGGACATATTCCTCACAGCAGCCTACACAGCTCAAGCGGCAGCGCGCCGGCCTCTCACTGCTGTGTTCCGTGGTTCAAATTCCGGCCATTCCACGTGTGATTTGTGCTGAACAAAGCGGAGGCTGGACAGGACTTTCCCCGGATACTCCGGTTTTCATTGTCATCTTTCATTCCAGTGACACTCTTCAGTATCAACTCATTTCATCTATCAGTCATCAATCATTTTGCCAGATGAGTGAGGCAGACTTTGGCAGCCGGCACAATTCCTATTCTCGACGCTAGATGGGGGCTTCATTCATTTTATTTCTGATCCAGTTGAATGACTGGAAATAGGCTGATGATTTTCAGCTCACGTAGAAGAATAAAATATCTCGTATTGACATGGGTCCCGAAACGCTTTACTTCCATGTTAGAACACATTTTCTACAAATCTACATACCACATTCTTCTTCCTCTTTTCTACCGCTATTCCTGCACCGGTGGAGTCGCGGGTGCGAACTGTGTAGCACATGTGGATTTGACCGTTTTACGGCCGGATGACCTTCCTGACGTCATTCCTATATGGAGGGATGTAATCACTATTGCATGTTTCGGTGGTGGTTGGTAGTGTAGTGTGTTGTGTGAATATGAAGAGGAAAGTGTTGGGACAAACACAATCACCCAGTCCCCGAGCCAGAATCAGAAGTGATTAAAATTCCCGACCCGACCGGGAGTCGAACCTGGGACCCTCTGAACCGAAGACCTCAACGCTGACCATTCAGCCAATGAGTCGGGAAACTCTAGATAGTACATTAATCGTGCGAAACACACAGCAACAGAACGTACCAGCGTATCACAGGAAACTCTTTCTTACATGAAATATGAAAATGCCATCCGTACGCATTTGTACGTGCATCAAGCCGCCATCGCATTCAACCTCGGATGCGCTGATGTTTCCCTGGAGTACTGCGTATGGTTTCGCAGCCATCCACAATGCGGGAACTAAGACTCTCTGCATCCGATATCGGAGTTTGATGCACAAGAAATTTCAAATGCGCCCGCATATAAAAGTCTTTGGGGTTTAGGTCCGGAGAATGTGGAGGCCAAGGAATTGGTCCACTTCTAACAAGCCGCCTGTAACGGAATCTCTTATTAATAAGCCGACGGACATTTACACTGAAGTGAGCAGATGCTCCTTTGTACATGGAGTACTTGTTTCGTCGAACTTTTAAAGCCTCATCTTTTAGCAGAACAGGTAGAGTATTCTCATAGAAAACATGCTAAGATAGTCGGATGAACCGGAGGCTAAAGCATTTGGTCTTAAGGGACATTCAGTAACAATGGCAGAAAATCTTTGTTCATGACCTACTTCAACACTTACACGAAGATTCACGTCAGTACATATGTGCTTATCATCAAACCTTACAGTGTGATCACGCCTCATTAGTGAACATGACACTAACATCAGATTTGACACATTGTAGAATAAGTGTACCCATACAAGAAAATCAGCAGCTGATAGTGCCTGCGCTCGCTGTAAATGTTATGGATACAACAGATTCTCATGCAATACTCTCCAGACAGTCATGTAGTCAACATTACTTGTAATCGGGCATGTTGGCCGTGCTGTTACGGGCGTGCAGCTGTGAGCTTGCATCCGGAGGATAGTGGGTTCGAATCCCACTGTCGGCAGCCCTGAAGATCGTTTTCCATGGTTTCCCATTTTCACACCAGGCAAATGCTGGGGCTGTACATTAATTAAGGCTACGGCCGCTTCCTTCCAACTCCTAGGCCTTTCCTATCCCATCGTCGCCATAAGACATATCTGTGTCGGTGCGACGTAAAGCCAGTAGCAAAAAAATTACTTGTAGCTAATTGTCTTACAGTGATACTAAGGTCGTCTTCAACTCCAAGAAGAATTGCCTCTTCCAGCTGTGGTGACCTCGTCCGTCTAGGCCTCCCCCAGTCGCGACCATGCTCCGTAAGACGATGATCAGTTGCTTCAAAGGTCTTCCTGTCGGGGTACATTGCTTTTGGAAATCTCTCCGGATACAAACCTTGAGCAGTGCTGCAATTACCGTATTCTAATCAATACATCAAATGGTCATCTGCCAACTCTCCATTTTTGCACACTTCCATTGCACTGTACCGTGCACCAAGTATGTAATGAACACTGGTAGACATTTACCTGCTTTTCAAGACTGTAATGAAAACTAAACAGTTCCTGCTACGTGCCGTAATGAAATGAAGTGAGTGGCATAGCAACGTTACCCTCGGTCAAATGGAACACAAAACACTGCCGGTGTACCTATGAATTACAACTTACCCAGGCATAACCTGGAAAAAAAAGCTTTTCTGGACGTCCATACAACCTATCTTGTTCTTCATCTTCTCCTCCTCCTTCTTCTTTTCTTCTTCTACGTGTGTGGAATGTGCCCTGAACGTTTGGCTGTACATTATTGCTGTACCATTTATTTATTTGCAGGATGATATGGAGGATCAGAGGATTGCCGTCCAAGTACCGTAACAAAAGTTGCATAACTAATAGGAGTTGTAAACGACGATACTCCTACTGTCTGGTCAGCTTCGCGATGACAGTGCACAATTCGCAAGCCGGACGCTGAAAATTGCAGGCATTGATTTCCGATCTCACTGCCTTCCTGGCGGCACTTCTCAAGGGTGAATAGAAGCGTAAAGCCTCATGTTTGCACATCTCAAAATTGAACTAAGAATATTGTGCAACCGGGGGCCAATTCAATAATGGGGTGTGATTAGTGCAGTAGCTTAGCTGCTTATTTTGGAAGTTTGTGAAAAATGTAATTCCGAATAATCGTGAATATCTCCGTCAATATTCCTCGTACGGTAGAAACGCATGGAATTTGGAAAGTCACTAAGTATAATTTGACAACATTTCTTACGCACAGCTTTCCGAAACATCAAATATTAACGGAACTATTTGATATTACTAGTTCTGGCCTCCTTAATATCACTACGATATTAAAATGAAATATTAAGAAATCAATGCTTTTAAGTTCTCGCTAACACTTCAGGCAGCAGTGGCGAACTAAGTCTGCTGTAGCCAGAGGGGTTTGAAGCGAGGCAGGGCCGTTGAGGGGAGTTGTTGCAAAATCCAAGCACAATGTCGCCTGTTGGCAGGGGCGGGGAAGGGACAGAGTCAGCTGATAAGAGAATAGCGGTGCTCATCTTGTAAAATCCCTACGTAAATAAATGGTTGTTGCAGTTGTTGTTGTTGTTGTTGTCGCACCTCATATAAAGGATTAGGATATTTTTGCCGCTAGTGCTGTACATCCTACGTAGTACGTGTGGAAGTCATTGGGTGATTGATTGATTGTTATGTAAGAGGAAAAAATAATTAGTCAACCCCATTGCGAGAGTAAGTTTAGTAACGTATGTTTATGCGTATATTGTCTGCTATGCTCTGTCCTGCAAACATGTCACATAGTCCTACTGAGAACTGAGCACAGGGTTCAATGCAGAAGGACTGAGGAAAACGAGGAGGGTTAACGGATTTAATAAAATGAAATGGCGTATGACTTTTAGTGCCGGGAGCGTCGGAGGACATGTTCGACTCGCCAGGTGCAGGTCTTTTGATTTAACTCATGTAGGTGACCTACGCGTCGTTATGAGGATGAAATGATGATGAAGACGGCACTTACACCCAGCCCCCGTACCAGAGAAATTAACCAATGATGGTTAAAATTCCCGACCCTGACAGGAACCGAACCCGTGACCCCTGCGACAAAAGTCCAGCACGCGAACCACTTAGCCATGGAGCCGGACATTTAATAATAGCAAATTAAATACCTCACAGTGGCAAGAATTAAGGGATGATATATAATAAAACAAAGCTCCTCACTGCAGTGGCGTAGATACGATTTTCCTTGGGGTATACGAATAATAATAGAACACATTTTAAATGCAAGGTATCCACTGAAATAAAATGTGTGTGTGTGTGGGGGGGGGAGTGAACAATGAAAATCCACATCCTGTTTTCAGTCATTCGACCGATCAAAATTGGAATGAATAAAGCCCCCATCCAGCGGCGAGATTAAGAACTGTGCCAGCTGTCGAAGCCTGTCACACTCCTCTCGGGCAATGATAAATGGCTGACAGATGAAATGGTATTGGAGAGTTTTGTTAGAATGGAAGATGACAAGGAAAACTGCACTACCCGGGGAAAACCTGTCCAGCCTCCGCTTTGTCCAGCACAAATTTCACGTGGTGTGGCCGGGCGGTTAGGCTGGCGCTTTGCCGCCTGAGCCAGAGAGGCTCTTAAGGGTGGGTAGGTAATAATAATAATAATAATAATAATAATAATAATAATAATAATAATAATAATAATAATAATAATAATAATAATAATAATAATAATAATAATAATAACAATAACAATAATAATAATTTACTATGGTGCAGTATATATTTATAATAAGGAGTGCAAGAGCCTGACGGCGATATATACCCTTCTCATCCCCCCTTACCTAAGCCACTGCCTCACTAGCCTAAGGTGAAGGAATCAAATTAAGCAATAAAGCTTTTTTTTTTTGCTAGTTGCTTTACGTCGCACCGACACAGATAGGTCTTATGGCGACGACGGGACAGGAAAGGGCTAGGAGTGGGAAGGAAGCGGACGTGGCCTTAATTAAGGTACAGTCCCAGCATTTTCCTGGTGTGAAAATGGGAAATCACGGAAAACCATTTTGAGGGCTGCCGAAATTGGGGTTCGTACCTACTATCTCCCGAATACTGGATACTGGCCGCACTTAAGCGACTGCAGCTATCTATCACGGTAATAAAGCTTCTCACTCTGCTGAGTGTTAAGTGGTGAAACACAAAACAAAGCTCCTCACTGTGCTGAGGTTTAAGGGATGAAATAGAAAATAAAGCCCCTCACTGTGCTGAGATTTAATGGATGAAATAGAAAACAAAGCTCCTCACTGTGCTGAGATTTAATGGATGAAATAGAAAATAAAGCCCCTCACTGTGCTGAGATTTAATGGATGAAATAGAAAACAAAGCTCCTCACTGTGCTGAGATTTAATGGATGAAATAGAAAACAAAGCTCCTCACTGTGCTGAGATTTAATGGATGAAATAGAAAACAAAGCACCTCACTGTGCTGAGATTTAATGGATGAAATAGAAAACAAAGCTCCTCACTGTGCTGAGATTTAATGGATGAAATAGAAAACAAAGCACCTCACTGTGCTGAGGTTTAAGGGATGCAATAAAAATTGGGCTCCTCACTGTGCTGAGGTTTAAGGGATGCAATAAAAATTGGGCTCCTCACTGTGCTGAGGTTTAAGGGATGCAATAAAAATTGGGCTCCTCACTGTGCTGAGGTTTAAGGGATGCAATAAAAATTGGGCTCCTTACTGTGCTGAGGTGTAAGGGATGCAATAAATATTGGGCTCTTCACTGTGCTGAGTGTTAAGGGATGAAATAAGAAATTAGGCTCCTCACTGCGCTGAGTGTTAAGGGATGAAATAAAAAATAAGGTCCTCACTGTGCTGAGTGTTAAGGGATGAATTAAAAAATAAGCCTCCTCACTGTGCTGAGTGTTAAGGGATGAAATAAAAAACAAAGCTCCTCACTGCGCTGAGTGTTAAGGGGTGAAATAAAAAATAAGGTCCTCACTGTGCTGAGTGTTAAGGGATGAATTAAAAAATAAGGCTCCTCACTGTGCTGAGTGTTAAGGGATGAAATAAAAAACAAAGCTCCTCACTGCGCTGAGTGTTAAGGGATGAAATAAAAATTGGGCTCCTCACTGTGCTGAGTGTTAAGGGATGAAATAAAAAACAAAGCTCCTCACTGCGCTGAGTGTTAAGGGGTGAAATAAAAAATAAGGTCCTCACTGTGCTGAGTGTTAAGGGATGAAATAAAAATTGGGCTCCTCACTGTGCTGAGTGTTAAGGGATGAAATAAAAAACAAAGCTCCTCACTGCGCTGAGTGTTAAGGGGTGAAATAAAAAATAAGGTCCTCACTGTGCTGAGTGTTAAGGGATGAAATAAAAAATAAGGCTCCTCACTGTGCTGAGGTTTAAGGGATGAAATCAAAAATAAGGCTCCTCACTGTGCTGAGTGTTAAGGGATGAATTAAAAAATAAGGCTCCTCACTGTGCTGAGTGTTAAGGGATGAAATAAGAAATTAGGCTCCTCACTGTGCTGAGCGTTAAGGGATGAAATCAAAAAGTAAGGCTCCTCATGTGCTGAGGTTTAAGGGATGAAATCAAAAAATAAGGCTCCTCACTGTGCTGAGTGTTAAGGGATGAATTAAAAAATAAGGCTCCTCACTGTGCTGAGTGTTAAGGGATGAAATAAGAAATTAGGCTCCTCACTGTGCTGAGCGTTAAGGGATGAAATCAAAAAGTAAGGCTCCTCATGTGCTGAGGTTTAAGGGATGAAATCAAAAAATAAGGCTCCTCACTGTGCTGAGTGTTAAGGGATGAAATCAAAACATAAGGTCCTCACTGTGCTGAGTGTTAAGGGATGAAATCAAAACATAAGGTCCTCACTGTGCTGAGTGTTAAGGGATGAAATAAAAAAAGCTCTTCACTTGCTGAGGTTTAAGGGATGAAATCAAAAGAAAAGCTCCTCACTGTGCTGAGGTTGAAGGGTTGAAATAAAAAAATAAGGCTCCTCACTGTGCTGAGGTTTAAGGGATGCAATAAAAAATAAGTTTCCTCACTGTGCTAAGAGTTAAGGGGTGAAATAAAGTAAAACAAAGCTCCTCACCATATTACGAAACGAGACTAAGGGGTAAACAAAAAAAAATTTCGCTGAGGAGTATACGACAGAAGGAAATTGAACCAGGAGGACCATTACCAAACTTATAAGCAGATCGCAGTTTTCTGACCTAAGATCACATTGACCTATATCATTCCACCTGGGGAAATCACAGCTGTGTTCACATTGTCTTTAGCAGAGAGTTGACTTCTGAAAAAAATTGAGAGAAATTTTGAGATTTATTTACTTCTACATTAATCAAAATAGGAGTAAAAATACTGAGGGCGTTTGCGCATAATACAATCTCCCACAACCAGTTCAAATTACGTATCTTATTTCAATAATAACACCTTGTACTATATATAGTCTGGTATACGCCTCGGCTCTTCCTGGACTATAATACCGTGCTTCAAGGAATTTTGTTACGCTTTTTCCCGTGTTATGGTATCGAAAAAGCAAACAAATAAACAAACAGGCAGACAAATTGATAGGCAGAAATACAAACATTGAATTGAACATAGTAATCAGATATTAAAACGAAGAACGGGTCAAATATTTGACATGTACGGACGGAGTTAAAATACTTGTTTTGTATTGATTTGTAATAATTTTTACCCAGTTGCCATTAATAAAATTTGATTCGTATACTTATAATCGACAACAAATCGTCTGAAGCTTAGACGTACGAGCACGAGTAAGAAGTGATTGCTGTAGAGAATAGCGGACAAGGCAGGAGTTGTGTTTTCAATTCTCTGTGAGCGATAAGAGGTGGTTAGACCCCACAATGGGCTCCGTCACGAAACGGTCTGCGTCATCCACTTGCCACGCTCTCCCAGCAGCAAATGTAAGTGCTCTGCAATCAGAAGTAATCACCTGGTATTTCCGTAATCAATCATACAGGAGGTCCAAGAAGTTGTCGAGCACATGTCTGTGGTTATCCTCACAGGAGACTGAAACTTCATTTCGTCCTCAGTATTGAGTGGAATATTAGAGAGTCACTGCCTGTCACTGTTAATCCTCGGCAGCTATACATTTTATGATGGTGTTTAGATTGCTAGCTGAAAATTAGCCACTGTATATTTCTTCTAATTTCACTTTTTGACGAACTACATACCCATTCGAGCTCCTTTCGTTCTATTCCAGTGTACCAGACAAATAAAGTTAACAGGTCATTTTTGTGGAGACCGCTACCTGTCAGCTCATGTCACAGAAATGAACTCGTCATCAAAATTGAAGGTCACCTGCCGAGATTACTTGCTGAGGACAGCTGACTGAATGGTTGTGGTATGAGTGAGTGTGTGCCTGAGGATTAGTCAGATAGTTCTAAGAGAATTTTAGAAAAATAGACCCGACGGAATAATGTTTCATTATAGCTGTAAGTAAAATAAATTAGGTTGTTATTATGCATACTTTATTAACTGTGTTTCGATTTTGTTTCATTCTTAGAATTGATTAGGATCATGCACTGCATTTTAATTTATTTCAGTATTTGGTTTAAACACTGTTTACACTTGTTCTTAAGGAATGCAATAATATTTTTAAATTTAAGGTTTAATATATATCTCAGATTCAACCTTGATGATATTTATTTGATGTTCATGTCAAGCCTTAAATTTAACTTAAATTATGTCCGTTTTTAATATTAATTATTTTAGTTTGTTGCTATGTAAAATCAATTTATTTAGTTTTAACTATTTGAATTATTTTAGTATTTTATTTTAGATTGTAAATAAAATGTGGTTAAGTGTAATAGAAGACTCAGAGCCCTAACTTCACCACTGAACAAGGCTCGTATAAATTAACAATATATAAGTGAATAAATACATTTATTAAAGGGCGAACTTTTTAACATCTGTTTCTTTACACAGGCCAGAGTAAAATGTAGCTTCCATTGAAATCTCAGTCCCATTTATGGAACAACTGCGGAATGAGTGGTGCTGAGGAGCAATGGTTATTGCTTCTTAAAATATTTCATTCCGTCCCTTGTGGGATGCGGCGGGCCTCCTAGACGGTAATTCCGTCTTTCAGGCCAGGGAGGTTTCTGTCGGTGATGTAACTTGCCGTGAAGGTGAGGAGGTAGCGGCCGTGGCCTATAAAATAAACCCTACCGGCATTCAACATAGTGCAGGAGAAAGGAAAACCACGGAAAACCATTCTCAGCACTGCTGACGGTGGGGTGCTGCTCCTTCACTGCCTGAATGTAGAGATGCGGAGCTAGTGAAACTAGCCGCTGTCAATTCGAAGCCTATTCTGCTCGATGGAGTAATAATTAGACGAGAATTTTAGGCAATAATCGGTTGGCATGCAAACTAGGTTTATTATTAGATCGTTTCGTCTAGCCCTTTCTTCTGTAATGTTGCGAGAGTAACATACGTTCTAGGGGTTCTGATGGGCCATACCCCCAATGTTTATCCCATACTCATTCCGTAACCGTTGTGCTTGTTACTCGCTTCATTTTCCATTCTAACCTATTACTGCCTAAAATTTCGGAGTCTAGTAATGCCAATCCGAGCTCGTTTCGTGCGCCTAGATGGTATGAAAGGTACTACTTATAGGGTTGGTTCTGCTACAGTTGCCTAGAGAGGAAAGCAATGTAAAACAACCTCACTTCTCCCTATTCCTTGTGCACCTCATTTTGGTGCAAGGCGTTCTCTGTTGATGACAGCGACGGAGCGCCCTATTTCTCGGAGTACAGATGCCATGTAAGGAAATCGGTGGCCCGGAGGGGTTACTTCAACTTCGGAAATAGGACGAAGTCATAAGGACTTATGTCCGGCGAGTACGGAGGACCTCCCAATGCCACCGTTGCAGTAAGAGCTTGAGATTATTTGCGACATGATGCAACACGATAGGGCGATCGTCTCGAAATGACATGGACGTTTGCGATGCATAACCAGACGCAGATGTCCTTACAGAAATCGGCAATAATAGTCACTGTGCGCGGGTTGTCCCTCAGACAGAGCATGAGTGAGAATAACACCCTCGTAGTCGTACGCCACAATCAGCACAAACTTTGTTCCGGTGGCAATCACTGTGGACGTGGCGAGCGCTTTAATTAGGCTCGTAGGGTCGTGCCCACGTCTCATCAATGGCGACAATACGCTGCAGAAATGTCTCTACCAACCAGTGCATACAGGTGCCATTCCTGTACGTCGATGAGTTTATGCGGAACGCAACGGGACAACATTACTTCAGTACGTGTCACACCGTTTGATGATTGAGACCAACATTTAAGGATAATTCCAGGACAGACCACTGATGGTCCACGGAAAGGAGAACACTCACGATGTCAATCTAATCTTGAATAATGGACCTGTGCGGTGCAAACCGAAGTCCCGTTCCGACCGGCACAAAACGCCTTGACCCATCGTGCAACCGTCCTATGCCGTAATGCATTCTCTCCACAGGCTTCGCAAATCCTCGATAACATTTTGATGCACTTTTGGCACGGGTAACCTCGAGTTTAATCCACGAATACTGATCACCTGATAAATACATGAATGGTGTGTGGCCTCTGGAGAGGCCTGGTGCAGATCTTTCGATTTGACTCCCGTAGGTGACTTGCGCGTCGTGATGCGGATGAAATGATGATGAAGACGGCACATACACCCAGTCATCGTGCCAGGGGAATTAATCAATTATGGTTAAAATTCCCGACCCTGCCGGGAACCAAACCCGCAACCCTTGTGACCAAAGGCCAGCACGCAAACAATTTAGCCATGGAGTCGGACATCAACTAATGAAAATGTGCTTTAGAGCGGTGAAAACGAGACCATTCACTTCAACGCTATACAGCAACAACACTCTCAACTGGATACACATCGACTACAACACCACCACCACCTGACCGCTCCCATATTCTATTTGCGCATGCCCCATTCTCTACGAGTGTCTGGACTACGTTGGCACTAATTTACAGACCTCGTAAAACCGACAAAAAACTTCAAATCTGCGAGAAGGAAGCCTTTGAATCTATTAAAATTCTGCCAGATCCTGAATATCTTTTACAATGTTAGATATAGCATTAAGCTGAGATAATATTGCTTTTGCTATTGAAGATAATCAGAAACTCTGTTATTTAAATAACGAAAAGGAAATTGAACACTAAAATTGAAATCTACTAATTTTCCACCGTGGCTAGTGGTTGAAAACCGTTTGCTTGAGATTGCCCGATATCTGTATCCTGAATATTTGAACATAACCTGCCACATCCGCTGATGAACTGTCCGACTCGTTGGCTGATTGGTCAGCGTACTGGCCTTCGGTTCAGAGGGTCCCGGGTTCGGTTTCCGGTCGGGTCGGGGATTTTAATCCCTTCTGATTATTTTTTCTGGCTCGGGGGCTGGGTGTATGTGTCCGTCCCAACACTCTCCTCATCATATCAGACAACATACAACACTACCAACTACCACAGAAACACGCAATAGTGCTTACATTCCTCCATATAGTGTTGGCGTCAGGAAGGGCATCCGGCCGTAAAGCAGGGCCAAACCCACATGTGCGACGCTGTTCGCACCCGTGGCCCCACAGGTGTGGGAGACAGCGGTAGGAAAAGAAGATGAAGATCCGCTGATGAACTGTAGCCTAGAGATGTAACCCTCCTTCAAGAATTTGGATTTGAGTTGCTGGAACACTGTTGGAAAAAGAGGTGTCTCGTGTTGCTCCCGTTTTTACTGCAGGTTCAAATTATATTCCATTCGACTATGCTTTCTTTACAAAGTTCTCTTTTAACAAAAGCTAAAAGAATTGCGTTGAAGCTATTATACAGCTCGTGTTGTGCTGCGGCTTTGGCAAGCTTGTCTGCTCGTTCATTACACGCTATCCCTGCATGGCCTTTGATCCAAGTAATGCATGTAAGTGAAGGGCGTTCAGGACTGTTCTTCTGATGTTTACGGCAATCGGGTTGGAATATTATTTATCGCCAACTGCTTTGACTGCGGTCTGGGATTTACTATATTATCTTCACTGATTTCCTAAAGGGGCCCATAGACGTGCAATATTATTGCGCAAAATGGATTGTACAATATATTGTTAGCTGCCTATAGACGCACAATATTATTGCACAAAAATCGAGTTTGTGAAATAAATAGAATCGCGTGGAGATAATATTGATAGTTGTGCAATATATTGCGCAAAGCGGCCATAGACGTACAATATGCGTTGCAATATATAGTCAGTCCATGCCGGGATTTTATTTGGTGATTATATTGAGTGACACTTATCTTTGCTGCGTTTTGTTCGCCGTGGGCGTAAGTGCCAAAAAGAAGCAGAAACGGAAAAGAAGCACAAGGGCCAAACAGTGGTTTCTAGACAGAGAAAAGTACACTCATGAAAATTTACTCAATGAACTGAGAAAATGGGAACCAAATGATTTTCGAAACTTCCTGCGCATGAATGGTGAATTGTATGATGAATTCCTCGCTTTGCTCTTAACGTCCCACAGAGCCGGAAGGCCATGGTACACTTCGATCAACTCCAAAATAAATGTTTTCTCCTCGTTTTTGCCTGCCATCACGATACCTTCTCCAACGCTTGTTGATACCAACTGGCGGGAGGACGGGATATTGGACAATATTGCCAAAACACAGCACAGTATATTGCGATTTGCGCAATATATTTCAACCTTTCTTGATTTCGTACAATATATTGCACAACCCTTCAATATTAAATACACACTATCAATTTTATTGCACAAACCTCGATATTGCGCAATAATATTGCACGTCTATGGGCCCCTTAAGATCAGAGTACCATCTGACAGTCTAGTGCGAATAGTTCGGATTGACGAACAGTAGTTGATTGATTGATGAAGTGTCGCTTCTGGAGAAGCCTAGTGCAAGACTTCTATTTGACACCCGCGCGTGCCCTGAGCATCCGGGTGTATGATTACGATAATGAGGTAGAGAGATGATAAAATTAAATAGCGTATGGCTTTTAGTGCCGGGAGTGTCCGAGGACAAGTTCGGCCCGCCAGATGCAGGTCTTTTGATTTGACTCCCGTAGGCGACCTGCGCGTCAAAATGAGGATGAAATGATGATAAAGACGGCACATACACCCAGCCCCCGTGCCAGCGAAATTAACCAATTGGGGTTATAATTCCAGACCCTGCCGGGAATCGAACCCGGTACCCCTGTGGCCAAAGGCCAGCACGCTAAACATTTTGCCATGGAGCCGGACAGAGAGATGATGAAACCCGATGTCGGCACATAGCCTTCACCTGTCCAATGTTTCCACGGGTCTGCTCAAGGCTTAATATCCTCGTCCGATGGACCATCTTTATGAAAAAAGTTGGTACTGGGGGGGGGGGGGTTGTGGTATGATCCAGAGAGCGAACCTGTTAAACCGCGCAATTCTATGCGGAAGAACAGCTGAAAAATTTCGTGAGGTTGAAAAACCCTTAGTTAGAATGTAAACTAAAGGGTGTACACGAATGTAAGTAAATAATAATATTAATAATAATAATAATAATAATAATAATAATAATGAAAATCCACAGTCTGCTTTCTAGTCATTCGACCGGGTCAGGTATAGAATGAATCTAGCGGCGAGGATAGGAATTGTGCCGGCTGCCGAAGTCCGTCGCACTCCTCTGGGGCAATGATTAATGAATTACAGATGAAATTAAATGATGATGAAGAGTGTTGCCGGAATGAAAGACGACAAGGAAAAGCGGATACCCGGAGGAAACCTGTCCCGCCTCCGCGTTGTCCAGCACAAATCTCACATGCATGGGATGACCGGGATTTGAACCACGGAACCGAGCGGTGAGAGGCCGGCGCGCTGCTGCCTGAGCTACGGAGGCTAATAATAATAATAATAATAATAATAATAATAATAATAATAATAATAACAATATAAAAGATGATCTCAGGTACCAAGTTACACACTTTTATGGCGGTATCTGAAGGCTGCTTTTGCACCAAATGTGAATTACATGTTGCGCTGCCATCTAGCAGTAAAATAAAAATCTACATGTAAGGCTGAGCTAGTTTTGTCGGATGGACGGACACTGTGTTACCTAGGAACTTTGTCATGTCTAGACATGACAAACGTAGTGCTAAGATCTTTTCGTATCTTTCATAATTCTGCTAGCTCGGTTGGGATTGGTCTTGCGAACAAGAGATTACGAGATGGACAAACTAGAGCAGCTGAAGTTAGATATGTTCCTGCTTGCAGGTGGTCCGCGCCTTCTGCTCTCAAGTTCCTGCGCCGGCCGCCGGGGGCACCATCGTCTTTGTGCTACTCATTGGAATTTCAAGCAGATATTACGGAGCGCAAGACTTTGTGAGCTGTACTTTGATGTAGTCAACTTTGGGGCAAAGAGAAGATTCGAACTCCTTCAGTGCGCGCGGCTCCTGAATTCATGAGTGGAGAATTATTTATTATACATCTCACTCACTTTAATTAGTTCCTTTCCTTTTAAGCAGATTCTTAAGAAGAGTTCGCCAAGATTGTTGTGTCCATCCTCCCGTTATACTGAGTTCACGTTATGTGATAATAGTCGCGATCTGGCGTTCAAGATGTACCCAGCCTGCAGGTTCTCGGAGGACCTGAGTTCGATTCCAGGTCAGTTTAGAGATTTATAGCTTGATGTGAGGTCTGGTTCGAGACAAACTCAACCGACATGACACAGTTCTTTAACTAATTTAACGTCAAACTAATGCCAGTAAGGATGTGAAAGTAGTGGTCTTAAAATACAGCACATTCCCAGCTTTAGCCTGGTGTGGAAATTGGAAACCACGGAAAACGATTCTCATGCCTGTGATGGTGGGATTCGAACCCAGAATATATTCTTTTTCTACAATTTTGCTTTACGTCACACCGACACAGATAGTTCGTAAGGCGACGATGGGATAGGAAAGGGCTACGAGTGTGAAGAAAGCGGCCGTGCCCTTAAGTAAGGTACGGGCCCAGCATTTGTCTGGTGTGAAAATGGGAGACCACGGAAAACAATCTTCAGGGATGCTGATAGTAGGGTTCAAACCCACTACCTTCCGGATGCACGACTAACTCCGTGTAACATATAGTGGAAATTGCGAGATTAAATGTGGCAGCCTGATCGGAAATGAATAGACAAAGTGAGATTTGAAAAATATAAAACATATCGTTATTGGCTATCATCGAACAGTTCCGGAGGAGTTATGTGCTTATACGGCTCAGAAACTCGAAATCACCCAAGTCTTGAAGACAATAAAGTGCATACTGAGCTAGCTTTTATGAAAGCGTTGAATGCAAACAAAATAAAAATTTAAATGATAAAATGATTGGGGGTGGGGGGGTGGGGGGAAGTCAGGTTTCACTTGAATTGTGAATCTACTTTTGATCAAAAGAGAAAAACATACATACATATTTCATTATAGACTGTAATGCCTTTCAGCGTTCAGTCTTCAAGCCTCAGTGAATTTACTAAACGCTGCCAAAACCCTCGATTTGTAACTAGTTCGGTGGCCTCGTTTTGTTACCTCTTATCTTTAAATCGTTAGAAATTGAGTCTGACCATCTTCGTCTTGGCCTGCCTCTACCTCTCGTACTCTCCATAATAGACAACCTATCCTCTTCCATTCGCCTCACACGACCCCATCACCGAATCCACTTTACGCGTACAGCTTCATCTGTCGACTTCGACTATCGACTATTTGTAAATCTCTAAACGGAAAAAACAACTTTGCTTTTATCTCGAATGAGGTGATGAATGATCACTTGATGCATTGATGCAAGTACTCGATTGGAGAAGGTAATATTTAGTTTCAAGTTAGCCAGCCGGTTACTCGAATGGAAGCAAGAAACCTCCGTCTTGTCTGTACTGGGTCTGATTCTCCATTTCCTGAAATATTCTGCCAATGTGGATAAGTCGTGAGTTAAAATGTCTTCAGTTTTCTCAAAGATCTTGTGTTATGTGGCCAGGGTCAAGTCATCAGCAAAGCAGAACTTTCTGGACATTGTTTACGGAAGATCAG
Source organism: Anabrus simplex (assembly GCF_040414725.1). NCBI lineage: Eukaryota > Metazoa > Arthropoda > Insecta > Orthoptera > Tettigoniidae > Anabrus > Anabrus simplex. The sequence goes on from NC_090270.1 coordinate 272,491,610, forward strand.
AGATGTACAGATTAAACAGTAGTGGCTACAAAACAGATCCTTGGGGCAAACCATTATGCAGTTTTCTCACTAAGTTTTTCTTTTCACCTAAACAGAACTGAAATGTATGTCAAAAACATAAAAATCAAAGCCGCCGTTTGATGATGTAGATTAATAACATTTTGAGAACGTAGAAACCGAGCTAGTTGCTCCAGCGTTTATGGCGGCATACCTGTCAGCTTGCGTTCGGGAGATAGTTGGTTCGAACCCCACCGTCGGCAGAACTGCAGATTGTTTTTCGTGGTTTTTCGTTCTCAAATCAGGAACATTCTGTACCTTAAATAAGGCCGTGGTCGCTTCCTTCCCAATCCTAGCCCTTTCCCATCCCCCGTCACCGGAAACTTTCGATACGTTAACGCGACGTTAAACAACTAGTAAACAAAATGTTAAGAATAATGGTTAAGAATTATTATTCTTAAAAATATAAAAACGTGATAACAATAATGAAACAACTGTAAGGCTACATTTTGCCCACCCCATATACTTCAAAACATTTTTACCGAGCTCGATAGCTGCAGTCGCTTAAGTGTGGCCAGTATCCAGTATTCGGGAGATAGTAGGTTCGAACCCCACTGTCGGCAGCCCTGAAAATGGTTTTCCGTGGTTTCCCATTTTCACACCAGGCAAATGCTGGGGCTGTACCTTAATTAAGGCCACGTCCGCTTCCTTCCCTTCCCTAGCCCTTCCCCGTCCCATCGTCGCCATAAGACCTATCTGTGTCGGTGCGACGTTATAGCAACTAGCAAAATGCCGTAATAATAATAATAATAATAATAATTTTACGTATAAGGGTATGATTTATAAATTATTTTAAAAAGAGAAGGTTAAGTGCACAAGATATGACTTAATGTGCATGACGTCATCACAATGCCGCCCACTTAGCCAAGTTTCTGGCGTGGTGTAGCTTAGCTCTCACAGAGAAGAGTGAGATTTCATTTGATTTGCTCCAACGCGATCTACCACAAATATATTGACATTTTTGTAACTGAAAACTGATGGTTTTGTGACTAAACATTGACTATTTTTTTGGCATATTTTACAAATATGTCCACCGGGCGAGTTGGCCGTGCGCGTAGAGGCGCGCGGCTGTGAGCTTGCATCCGGGAGATAGTAGGTTCGAATCCCACTATCGGCAGCCATGACGATGGTTTTCCGTGGTTTCCCATTTTCACACCAGGCAAATGCTGGGGCTGTACCTTAATTAAGGCCACGGCCGCTTCCTTCCAACTCCTAGGCCTTTCCTATCCCATCGACGCCATAAGACCTACCTGTGTCGGTGCGACGTAAAGCCCCTAGCAAAAAAAAAAAAACAACAAATATGTCCAATATAGTGGATTTTCATAGGACTCAACGATAACATGTCAGAGAGAAGGAAAAAGCCCATCAGGGCGTTTAATTCAGGAGCGTGCGGTGGCCAAGTAATTTGTCAACCTTTTCCTATCCAGCACCAAGGATAATACGCATTATGCGTGAAGTACAGCAGTTGACGGGATGTTAATAGCATGACTTCCAAGTAATCAGGCAATACAGTACACGGTAAATCTGCGTAGTTCTGTCCAGCAAGCCTTTCTGGAAGAACTCAGAGTTCCTACAAGTAATCACCAAAATCTGAAAAGAACAAAGTATCATTTGCGGGGGTCTGGAGGCAGGTCAGGCTCACGTCAAACTTATTCACGACGTGATTACTTGTGTAACAGCTGTAACCGGTGGCTCGCATTTTATTCTGGCAATCAGTACGCTGTTTAATTTTTGCTATTTGCTTTACTTCGCACCGACACAGAGAGGTCTCATGGCGACAACGGTACAGGAAAGGCCTAGGAATGGGAAGGAAGCGGCCGTGGCCTTAATTAAGGTAGAGTCCCAGCATTTGCCTGGTGTGAAAATCGGAAACCACGGAAATCCATCTTCAGGGCTGCCGACAGTTGGGTTCGAACCTACTATCTCCTAACCGCACTGCCAACTCACCCGGTGCAATCAGTACGTGCCGGCATGCGCTCTGTAAATAAATGCTCAGATAACTCTGTAACTGAAGACCTCCCCGGAGAAAGGATGTAAACTACGACTCAGTAATCCTTCAAGACAGAGGAAAATTATTTTTGGGGTTTATTTCATGGTATATACTACTTGAACTAATTTCACATGGAAATGTACAAATGAGTTTATCTATTCAAACAATATGTTGTTGTTATAACTTGAGGATTGAAATATAATGTATGAATTGGAAGTGATACAGTGGAAAATAATCAGCAAGGATGGGTTACATTTGTATATAACAGAAGAGAAATCCTGTGCATGCACTTGGAACAAAAATGATAGCAAATAATATTAGTGTAATAATAAAAATAAGCACAATAACAATGTCAACAAAATATTGCAACATGTATGTATGTATGTATGTATGTATGTATGTATGTATGTATGTATGTATGTATGTATGTATGTACGTTTAGTCCTCCTCAACAATTCCGCCAGCAGTTGTCATAGATGGCCTAGGCATCACTGAAGAGGCGTACTAGGGAAATGAGGAGTGAGGTAGTTTCCCGTTGCTTTCCTCACCGAGCCAGAAGTTGCTATTACATATCAGTCTGTCAAGCCCACTGAAATGCATGCACTAACTAACTGACCCTATGAGAAATATGTTCACACCATTCATAGCAGGGACTGGCTGCAAAAGGAATGGCATTACTAGCATCACTCATACCTCAGTCACTTTCATTTTGTCCAAGCCAAGGATAAAGCTGAGACAGATCAATGAAAGTAACAAAATTGCTCTAGCCCATATCAGAAGACACAGTGCACTGTAAACACTAGGTCCTGCCAGCAAAGGCACTATTTCAACATATAGATGCTATTTTGTCTATGGCCTTTATTTGAATCATCTATTACACCTGATGATCAAACAGTAGAAGCACTGTCCATCTTCTTGACTGATGTTCCATTCTTACACCACGGAGGACAAATTTCTGCGGGCTTTAAACCAGCTTGAAGTTCAAATTTAGATTATAAGATGACACCACAGCACAGAGGTGTGATAGTACACCCTATTTCAACTGAAATATCACGTTTCAATTTGCCATACTGTTTTCTTCTTCCCTATGAGATGAAACCAAATAAAATGATAGACTAAACTTCAAAATTTACCGTCTATCTAGGACTTTTTAAAGATTGTTATTTTAAAATGATCAGTGGATTTAATTTGCAATGCCCTATTCTCCTATAAAATGATTAAATGTGGAGAAAAATGTAAAAGAAATGAGAAAATCTCGTATCAAATGAACTCCATTTTATTCACCAGTCCAGAATTAAAATCCTTGGACTAGCCGGAAAATGAACCCGAAGCCCAAGAATAAGAGAGAGCTACTCGACCCCTACAGCACAGGGTGGATAATATTATTATTATTATTGTTGTTATTATTATTATTATTATTATTATTATTATTATTATTATTATTATTATTATTATTATTCCTCACAATTTATGTGTCTTAACATTCTTTTATGGGTACACTCGTTTTTCTTTCGATTTATGCTTTATCTCCACTGTCCGGCTCCATGACTAAATGGTTAGCGTGCTGGCCTTTGATCACAGGGTTCCGGGGTTCGATTCCCGGCAGGGTCGGTAGTTTTAACCATCATTGGTTAATTTCGCTGGCACGGGGGCTGGGTGTATGTGTCGTCTTCATCATCATTTCATCCTCATCACGACGCGCAGGTCATCTACGGGTGTCAAATCAAAAGACCTCCGCCTGGCGTGCCGAACATGTCCTCGGACACTCCCGGCACTAAAAGCCATGGACCATTTCGTTTCAGTTTTATCTCACTGTGGGTGGAGTCAAAGAATGTATTATCTGTGAAAGGCTGCTAAGAGGGGAAAAAAGCAAAGAATCTGTTCGCCCTCTCGTTTTACAAGCCCAAAACATATCTACGGTTCTATGCTTTTTTGTGTAGTGGAGAAAATGTACAAATGCGAAGTTTTAATAGCAAAATTATGATGAACAGAAGGTAATAGTGAGAGATTTATGATTTACTTTGTACATCCGTATTCTTTACACACTTTAAATGGATAGTTCTAGTCATTGTACAGTACTTGCTTGATTAGCAGAAGCCAGTGTTAGACTGCATTGCGTTACATCCCTGCATAGTCTCTTCACTCACATCTCCTTTTTGTACTCCTATTTCCCTTGGCTCTACTTTGGTATCTCGCGAGCAGCACTTGTCACTGCTCTGACAGCCGCATTTTGCGCACGACAGTCGCAAGTTTGTGATGCTCCTGTAGCCGTATCATTCATTTTTCAGACGTACTTTTGGTCTTATTCGATCCAATATTGAGTCTAGTGTCCTTCTTCGTACGTATTCCATAGGGTTTTACCCTATTATTAGTTATAGGGGCTATGACTTTGATGTTATAGGGCCTACCCCTTTAATCAACAATCATAATTTCCTGTCCTGATTTCAATTGTCTTGATCCGCTGTTATTATTGGACCTGGCTGAGTGGCTCAGACGGTTGAGGCACAGGCCTTCTGACAGGTTCGATCCTGGCTCAGTACGATGGTATTTCAAGGTGCTCAAGTACGTCAGCCTCCTGTCGCTAGATTTGCTGGCACGTAAAAAACTCTTTCGGGACAAAATTCCGGCACCTCGGCGTCTCCCAAAACCGTAAAAGTAGTTAGTGGGACATAAAGCAAATAACATGATTATTATTATTATTATTATTATTATTATTATTATTATTATTATTATTATTATTGGAAGTAAATTTTTTTCTACATCCTGTACGGAAGACTGATGATGATGTGGATGCTTGTTGTTTAAAGGGGCCTAATATCTAGGGCATCGGCCCGTACAGAAGACTGAGAGGTGTGATAACTTGAGCCAAACTACTCATACGGAGGACTACTTGTTAGTCTCTAAACGAGGAGCAGAGATCTGTTTCGTGCTGTGAATCCACCGAGCTCAGAGCTGTTAAGACTGTGGAGCTGCCCCATTGATATCCCAACAATGAGTGATCCATCACGTACTCCACCAGGTGCTTCGGGCGGGAGGTGAGTTATGGTAGCCCGCCCTGTGCATCAAGTGCTCCACCCAGCATTCTTAACAACACGCTTCGAGCCAAATCTGTGAAAAATACCAGCTTCAGTGATTACTTAGAAAGGACGAATACAAAAAATGCATACTTCTATTATCGAGACGATGATAGTGGTCTTGCTGGTGATGACAAAAAATCAAGAGAATCTTTCCTTCTTAATTCCAATTGTAATAACAATAATTTATTATTACTATTATATTTATTATTATTATTATTATTATTATTATTATTATTATTATTATTATTATTATTATTGTTATTATTATCCATTTTTAGTTCATACCGTCCCACTAAGGACCACGTTATTTCAGCTGTCTTCTCTGGGCCCCGATCTTTGTCCATTGATCCTTCATTCTTTGCTGGTATTGGTCTTTCCTTTTCTCCATTCACGTACTTCCCGTCTTCAACTTTGGCCTTTCTTGAAAACCCTGGTGGTATTTTAGTTTCCTCCTGAGTGGGTTGCGTTCTTGTACATCTTCATAAGTGATTCCTATCTCCTGTAGGTCCCTTTTCACCTCCTAGAACCAAGTTGGCTGGGTTTTCATATCATTAAACTAGGCAAAGATCTGGTTCGATAATCGGGTTGGTTTTGTTCTTAGCAAGTGGCCATAAAATGCTATTCTTCTTCTCCGCATAACATCAGAGATCTTCTGGACATGAGTATACAGCTCAAGAATATGTTGACGTCTATATTCGTCTTTCTCTTTAATTGGGCTAAGAATTTTCCTTAAGATCTTTCTTTAATTTCCTATTTTTCTATCAGATCTTTCTTGTTGATATCAAGGCATTCCGTTGCACACAAAGCTTCTGGTCTTATGGCAGTGCAATAATATCTGGTATTATTATTATTATTATTATTATTATTATTATTATTATTAATGCGTTATGCCCAAGTAAGTATTTCAATTTATCTCATACCATCAGGGGCCTATGACCTTGATGTTAGGCCCCTTGAATCAACAATCATATATTTTTATAATTTTCTTTACGTCGCACCGACACAGATAGATCTTAGGGGGACGACGGGATAGGAAATGGCGAGGAGTGGGAAGGATGCGGCAAAGGCCTTAATTAAGATACAGCCCCAGCATATGCACATGAGAAACCACGGAAAACTATCTTCCGGGCTGCCGAGGATGTGGTTCGAACCCAGTATCTCCCGAATACGAGCTCACAGCTGCGCGCCCCTAACCGCACGGCCAGCTAGCTCATTATTCTTATTCTTATTCTTATTCTTATTCTTATTCTTATTCTTATTCTTATTCTTATTCTTATTCTTATTCTTATTCTTATTCTTATTCTTATTCTTATTCTTATTCTTATTCTTATTCTGTTAAGGGAGTGGAATCTGATGACAAGGAATAGTGGTACTGATATATTCTCAAATGCTATCGACCTCATTCGGAATCGAAACAACAGTATTGGGAATAGAACGGACGAAAAACGAACTTGAAAGTCGATAAGGCAATAATGAGCAAAACGAAAAATAGGCTGGTAGAGCTGTGGTCCTGTGGGATATCTAGAAGGGCTTTGAAGCGTTGAAAAGAAAACGCTATAACGTATAGTCCTTTTAGTTTTATGATCCTGAAAGTCCTCAAAGGAACTCTGTCATATGTTAGCCACGTGCTGCAGTGAGTCATGGAGCACGACGACTTTTCTCCCATCATATTTCCTGCTCCGCCATTCACTGACTCTAAGAGGATTTTCGTCTCGTTCCTCGGCGGAAACGCGATTGGTGAGCGCTCAACGCGAGCTACAGGCGACTTCAAAAGTGGCGGCACACTCTTCACTACACTCAGTCTTCTGTCCACTTCGCTACAGGTGACATCAAAAGTGAGATCACACTCTACACTTCACTCAGTCAAAGTGAGATCACACTCTATACACTTCACTCAGTCAAAGTGAGTGCACGCACTACACTACACTCTGTCTTCTGTCCACTTCGCTACAGGTGACATCAAAAGTGAGATCACACTCTACACTTCACTCAGTCAAAATGAGATCACACTTTACACTTCACTCAGTCGAAGTGAGTGCACACTCTACCCTACACTCTGTATACTGTCCACTTCACTATAGGTGACATCAAAAGTGAGATCACACATTACACTTCACTTAGTCAAAATGAGTGCACACTCTACACTTCACTCAGTCAAAGTGAATGCACACTTTACACTTCACTCAGTCGAAGTGAGTGCACACTCTACCCTACACTCTGTATTCTGTCCACTTCACTATAGGTGACATCATAAGTGAGATCACACTCTACACTTCACTCAGTCAAAATGAGATCACACTTTACACTTCACTCAGTCGAAGTGAGTACACACTCTACCCTACACTCCGTATACTGTCCACTTCACTATAGGTGACATCAAAAGTGAGATCACACATTACACTTCACTTAGTCAAAATGAGTGCACACTCTACACTTCACTCAGTCAAAGTGAGTGCACACTTTACACTTCACTCAGTCGAAGTGAGTGCACACTCTACCCTACACTCTGTATTCTGTCCACTTCACTATAGGTGACATAAAAAGTGAGATCACACTCTACAATACACTCAGTCAAAGTGAGTGCACACTCTACACTTCAGTCAGTCAAAGTGAGTGCACACTCTACACTTCACTCAGTCGAAGTGAGTGCACACTCTACCCTACACTCTGTATTCTGTCCACTTCACTATAGGTGACATCAAAAGTAAGATCACACTCTACACTACACTCAGTCAAAGTGAGTGCACACTCTGCACTTCAGTCAGTCAAAGTGAGTGCACACTCTACACTTCACTCAGTCGAAGTGAGTGCACACTCTACTCTACACTCTGTATACTGTCCACTTCGCTACAGGTGACATCAAAAGTGAGATCACACATTACACTTCACTTAGTCAAAATGAGTGCACACTCTACACTTCACTCAGTCAAAATGAGTGCACACTTTACACTTGACTCAGTCGAAGTGAGTGCACACTCTAACCTACACTCTGTATTCTGTCCACTTCACTATAGGTGACATCAAAAGTGAGATCACACTCTACACTACACTCAGTCAAAGTGAGTGCACACTCTGCACTTCAGTCAGTCAAAGTGAGTGCACACTCTACCCTACACTCTGTATACTGTCCACTTCGCTACAGGTGACATCAAAAGTGAGATCACACATTACACTTCACTTAGTCAAAATGAGTGCACACTCTACACTTCACTCAGTCAAAATGAGTGCACACTTTACACTTCACTCAGTCGAAGTGAGTGCACACTCTAACCTACACTCTGTATTCTGTCCACTTCACTATAGGTGACATCAAAAGTGAGATCACACTCTACACTACACTCAGTCAAAGTGAGTGCACACTCTGCACTTCAGTCAGTCAAAGTGAGTGCACACTCTACACTTCACTCAGTCGAAGTGAGTGCACACTCTACCCTACACTCTGTATTCTGTCCACTTCACTATAGGTGACATCAAAAGTGAGATCACACTCTACACTACACTCAGTCAAAGTGAGTGCACACTCTGCACTTCAGTCAGTCAAAGTGAGTGCACACACTACACTTCACTTAGTCAAAATGAGTGCACACTCTACACTTCACTCAGTCTTCTTTCCACTTCGCTACAGGTGACATCAAAAGTGAATGCACTCTCTACACTACCCTCAGTCTAGTGTCCACTTCACTACAGGTGACAACAACAGAGTTCCCTGTACTTGTGGTAAGGTTTATATTGGGCAGACTTCGAGAACGGTATGTACTCGCATCAAAGAACATACCAGATGTGTCAGACTCAACCAACCTGATAAATCAGCTGTTGCTGATCATGCCTTAACACCTGGTCATGATGTCTAGTTCCAAGAAGTGGGTGTTCTTGCACGCATAAAGCATTATCGCCCAGGAATTATCAGAGAGGCGATTGAAATACGTAAACACCCAGATAATTTCAACCGCGATATAGGTTACAACCTCATTGAATCATGGCTACCTAATATCAGAACCGTTGGAGAATGATGCTTTACTGTTGCCATTCGTTGTCTCTAGCATGGGGCTAAAATGGCGTCCCTCTTACATCTTAGGGCACCATTTAAAGTTCCTAGTTGCCTTCTCCTAGCAACCTCTAATGCGTCGTTTAATTTCTCTGTTTTCTCCTGATGAAGAAAGGCAAGGTTCCTTTTGAAGCGCGTAGAGTGTGTTTATAATTAATTACACGGAATAAGCCCAAAATATACTTCATGAATAGTTACACGGGCCGTGAAAGTCTAAATGATAACATTGTTATTAAATTATTATTATTATTATTATTATTATTATTATTATTATTATTATTATTATTATTATTATTATTATTATTATTATTATTATTATTATTAGGAGATATATTGTACTAACGTTGTGCGATTCGGGATTGGTTAAGAATGCGGTGTTTATATAAAAGGAGATGCCGAGCTGCTGTCGAAAGAGTTCGATATGCACAGATAACCCTGTGCAGCATTTTCCTCTGTACTCTTTCCATAGCTATTCGATGAATCTTCTTCCTGAGTGCATTGTGCCAGATAGGTGCAGCATAAAGTAAAATGGAATATAGTGCAGAGCACATAATCTGCCTCTTAATTCTTCTTGGTGCCCCGATATTAGGCATAAGTCTAGCTAATGCCGATGCCTTCTTCTCTGCCTTTTGAGTTACCGCCTTCACATGTGCAACAAATGTGCAATTCCTGTCAATAATAACCCCAAAGTATCGTACAGACTTCCTGGGAAAATCTCTATACCATTTAATAAGAAGCGGACATTCTTCCAATTCCTGGAACCTTTCAAAATTACAGCCTCAGAGGTATGTGTTGCCAGTCTCAATTCATTATTTACCATCCAAAGGTTAACTCGTCTCAATGATTCATTTACTTGGAAGGTCAGTTCCTCTACATTCTCTGCTATTGCCAGTACTGCAAGGTCATCTGCATAACCGATCGATGTTGTCCCTTTTGTCAGCTGCAGACGTAAGACGCCATCATATAGAATTTTCCACAAGGTAGGTCCTAGGAAAGATCCCTGTGGAACGCCAGCACTCATTTAAAGGTCTTCTAAATCATCAAGTCGTATTCTTCGTCCTTTGAAGTACTTAGCAAATATTTGTTGTAGATGCCGAGAAATATTCTTCCTACGAAGTTCTCTCAAAATATTGCTCCAAGAAGCAGTGTTAAAAGCATTTTAGACATCTAGCGTTATAAAAACAGTCCTTTTCTCACTGATTTCTGCCTGTATTTGAATCACCACCTCAATAGCTTGGGTTGTAGTTCTGCCCTTTCTAAATCCAAACTGGTTCAAAGAAAGTCCTCCCTGTTGTTCAAATTGTTTCTCCAGTCTCGTTTTAATCAATACTTCGTAAAGCTTGCTCAAGGTGTTTAATAAGCAAAGTGGGCTGTACGTTGATGGCTCTAATGATAGTTTCCCTGACTTCAATAATACCACTAACTTGGCTACTTTCCACTCATCGAGGAATTCGCGCTTTTTCATTAAAACATTAAATACTGATAAGTTCCAACCAGGTGCCATCTCAACTGCATATTTGATGGCTTATGGTGGGATGCCATCTACACCCGGTGCCTTACCAGTCTTCATATTGCCTGCTACCTCTTGTAACTCAATCACAGTAAACGGTTCTTCAACACTAAAATCTGATTACATTTCAAGTCTGTCATTAGTACAAGGAAACAACTTCATCGCTATGGATTTCCTTCTATAAACTGGGAGCTGAACTGGTACCCTGTTGATTAATCGACCAGTCACTATCTTATATCCCGTCCACTAGATATCACTGTCCAGATCTTCACATAGCTTTTGCCAGAGATTTCTCTTAGAATCCTTTATTAGCTTCATTAGTTGCCTCTTTTATGCCTTATAGTCATCTTCTACTTGTATTAAGTTGACCTGGCTGATTCGTTTCCTAGATCTTGTAAGGAATCGTCTCTTACGATTGCAGTCTTTCCTTTGCATGTCTATTTCATTGTTCCACAAGTTAGGGATACGTGTTTTATATTTTGTTGATCCCCTCAATCGGATGGTCCTACAAGCATCTTTAAGAACAGCGGTTACATATTTTAGAGTATGTTGCGCTGTATCCACAGTTTGTAACATCCATTCGATTGCAATTTTAAAAAATTCCCAGTTATAATTCCACACCGTTTTCGTTATATAATTAAGTTTCCTCGACCCCTTTACTTGAAAATAAATGAAACGATGGTCGCTGAGAGATTCATCTTCCATAATCTCCCAGTCAACAATGCATGATGCTATACCCTGCGTTGAGCAGCTAACGTCTATGAAAGACTCTGAGCTCCCTCTAGAAAAAGTTGGTAAGATTCCAGTGTTATGAACCACCAAGTCTACGGTCGCTATCCATTCCGCCCAATATTCTCCCCTACGATCTGCAGTTGGTGCCCCCCAACAGAGGCGACTTGACATTTAGGTCTCCCAGTATGATGGATTCAATACCTGACGCCATACAGACCTGAAATATTACATCTACCTCAGCTTTCAAAATATCAAAAGGGATGTTAGGAGAGATATGACAACAATAAATCTGACATTGTTGAAGTTGAATACACATATATCCTTCTTCCGCCTTTATGTTTAGCACCTCCAACTTATCATTTAAAAAATATGCAGCTACATCACATCTTTTGTCCGTGAACCAACCACCTTCAGCTACTCGCCTTCTGTTTGGCTCACTAACAAGCACTAAGTCTACTGTCCTTTCCAAGGCTGTTGCATACATAATGTCATGACTGTCGGGTTTCCTCATGAGATTCTCCTGCAGTATGTCCACTATTGGTCGTTTAAATTCAACTTCCTTGCCTCTAATATCAACTTCCTGTAAGTGGGGCATTTCATTTGATCTGAGCGGTGGCCTTGTACTTGGCACGTGGTGCAAAACGAATTGTTCCCACAATCCTTCGCCAAATGGCCTTCTTGTCCACAATTTAGACTGCTCCGAGACCGGCCATCCTTAACGTCGCACTGTGGCGCTTTATGTCCAAATCCAAGAAATTTGAAACACCTTGCAACTGTAGCTCTTTCCTTCACCAGACAGACTGCCCAGCCTACATTTATTTTCTTTTTCTTTAACAGTATTTTCGATGGTTCCGTTGGCAAGATTACGGCAGCATTCAGATTTCCAAACCTGCCCGGTCTTACAGACGTAATATTGATCTGTGATTCTTCAACAGCAGCTTCTAAGGAGAATGCTGCTCTAAGATAATTTTCATTTAGATTCGGATCCATAACGTACACTAGAATTGTTGTATCCTTCCTCTTTGTTGAAACCTCTACTTCCTTGACATTCTTAATTAACTCACGTAATACGTCAGCCTTTCCTTTGCCTTCTACAGTAAGTATTAGGTCATGCTTTGCTGTTTTTCTTATTCGTTTTATTTTAACACCAATTTTTTCGATGTTTACTCCTTCCTTTACTGTTTTAAGCAATTCGGCATACGTTTTGCCAGCAGCTTTGCACATAACTCTTTCCTGAGTATTATTATTTAAGGGTTTCTTTTTCGATGTTAAACCCCGCAGAAAAAGCCTGTTTTACCTGTGTTTTATCCTGGTCCAAGCACCCTATCACTCTTTCGAAACATTCATTCCAAGATTTTCCTTGTATTATTCTGGTCAAGACTATCCGTGATAGTTATCAGCACCTTCGTTCTTTCCTGAGTCCCAATTATCTCCCTCCATTGGGTGAGACATGGATACAGGCTCTGCAGGCCATTTACTCAATCCTGATTAAATGAATATGGTATTATATACACATATCGCAGCTTCTCCTGCTCTCCTCCTCGACTCGTGTGGGTTTGCGTAACAGTGCGCAGGAATTCCGTCTTACCTTCCTCCAAGTTAGAGTTCAGCAGGTCAGAGGTTTCTGAATGCATATTCTTCATGCTTCTCATAATTCCATCCTCCTCTGTAAGATGTTTGGGATTTACAACCATTGATATATCCCAATCAGTCAATTTCCCTATATTTCCAGAAATGACGTGCGTGTTACTGTAAACACAGTCAGGCCAAAAGCTTCGCAAAATCTTCAAAGCATGTTGCTTCCAAAAGGGTCTCCTCTATATCTAGCACTCTGTCAGTGAATTGCGCCTGTGTCCCAACATCACGGGTTGTTTTCTTACTAAAGGTAGAGCCCTATTCCAAATCACTCCTAACCTTTGGATATTCATTCATATCAAATTGTTCCCATTGCCACGAACGACTGCGAATGTTTTTTGACATTTGTCCCATGTCTTTAATACCTTTCTTTATGTCCGCTTTGGTATTAGGAGTCATCTCAACTAATGCATATATGTCTTCACTATACTTGACTAACTTCTCAATTTCTAGTCGCATCCCCTCTAATCCTACTCTTTGGTTTGTAGTCTTCGTACTCTGTAGTTCGATGGTTACGTCCAGCTCCTCATCCGACATAGTACCTATGGTCACCGCCCGCTTCACACCGCTAAGCTCTCCCGCTTGCGACAGACCTTGGTTTTCAACCTCTCTGAATTTGACATTGCTACGCTACCTCTACTCTCTTTCTCTTTTCTCTTTGAGGACATAACCTTAAATAATTTAAAGGAGTATAAATGACTTATTTACCTTGACATAAAAGGGATGCCTCTTTAGCTCTTCAAAGAGAGAGAATACCACGTACTGAAGAGCAGCACTTCCAATTATAATCACTTCGATACACAGCCTTTAAAAACACCACTTAATTAAGCAAATATGTGGAGTTTTTGCAGTATTCCATGAAGTATGCAGCAGTTGGCAATACTATCGTGTTTTGTTTTTCGTTCCTTACTCCGCCACTAGGATCTCAGATGTCACACGTTAACCAAATGGCGACCCAAATCTAAACGAACTCAACAAGCAAGCAAACACAGTTATCACTCTTATACGGTCTCGATCGAAATGTTAATGATGTCAATCGAAAGAACTTTACTTAGTATTAAGCAATGTAACTGAACTGCATCTCAATAATGCCACTTTTCACTTTAAAAATGAAACTCTCACAGCACTGCACAGAAACACGTCCTTTCACCTTGTCAGTAGTAGTAGGAGGAGGAGGAGAAGGAGGAGGAGAAGGAGGAGGAGAAGGAGGAGGAGGACAAATAGAAGCACCCAGTTCCCAAGACAGGGAAACTAATCAGACTTGGCTAAAATCCTCGATCCTATAGGGAACAATTCTGGAACCTTTTGAACCACATAGCCAGCCCCTTGGTTTAGTGATAGTATGGAGATCCGAGTTCAATTACTGATCAGTGTAGTATAGGGGTTTTATTCTGGATTCAGGTCTGGAAATGTGTTCACTGAGTCTCGCGGCGTCAGTGGAGGAGCTGACTGGTATGAGATGCAGCGGATCGATCACAAAATACAAGCAATACGACTGAGTATGTCACATGCTATTCATCGACCTGGACAGCAGCCGTCTTGGCTGTTGTGCAACAGGTTTGCTTTTATTGAATCGGCTGCGTATTTTGCACTTTTGCACAGAAGTATTTTTATACTCCCCTGAAATTCGAAGAGAAAGAGGAACAGAATTTCGAACTGGGAATAGTGGCGGAGTAACGTTCAACCTTGACGTATAATGAAAGAAACGGCTTCATAAGTTTCTAGGGATTGTCACTGAGGTAAGTCAATATAAAGCGCTGATAATCAGATATCTAAGAACCTTTCTCTGACACGTGCGAACATGAAGACTGGTCTTTATTTAGAGCCTCTGAGAACAGCAGAGGTGCGCAGTAGGTTACCATGGAAACATCCTTTGAGCGTCAGTTATACACCTCAATGGACCAGGTGACCTTTTTCAAAACAACATGTCACTGTTGAGCACTGAGGGAGAAGTAAGCCACATTCAGAGGGAGTTCTGTCACATCCTGCATTGTTGTTGGCTAGTGTTCACTATGCGGAGAATACCGAAAACCTGTTTATAAAATCCGAGATGCAGAAATCCTCACAGTTCTTGCTGGTAAAAATGTCTCACTAGGAACCCAATTTAAAATCAATGTTCCTCAAAAGGTTGTAATGGTAACATATATTGCATTTTTTTAAAACATATATTCCATAGTTAACCGTGGAACCGTGGTATTACTGTAATTTTTTTATAATTTAAAGATGGAAGTTGGCAAACGTTTGTATGGGAAAATATGGGGGAAATTTAGTGTACTAATAGAAAAATACACAAAATGAACTTGTCACTCGGCATTAAAAATATTAGTATATCGATAAAGCATGTTTCTAAAACTGCATAAATGTTGAACCTCATAGAATTAGTTTCCGAGGAAAGTGTACTCAAAATTTGTCGGTTTAACATTGCCAGTAGAGGACTAAGAACTTCCCAAGATGTTTCCGTTAAAGTACTTTTAGTGCACTTTGGTGCCCCCTTCGGTACTTGTAAACAACTTATAGACATGATACTGTATAGGCTTTTGGGCTTATGCAATGAGAGAAAATAATGTGAAATTCTTTACGTTTCGCAGAGAACTGTGTTCTGCGTCATCAGAACAAAATCTCGACTGTCCACGAGAAAGGCTTCTTAAAAAATGACTTTAAATTTAGACGTTGTAATAGAAGTGGAAATGGTACGTTCCTTCGCCACCAGATGGCTCTCCAGACGTGGCACAGCGCTAGCGTTCGAGGCGAAAGCTGCCCGAACCATCAGAATCAGTCTAAGAGGTTCACTTAACATTTGTACGTAACATATGACATAGACAGGTGTATGACATTGACACAAGCCTGGAATGAAACATCTGGCGATGAGGAACGTACGAATTTGGAAAACACCGAGACGAAATAACAATAGTGAAGGGACAGGGAAGGGAACTACCTACGTAAATTCTTAATGGCTGGCAACCAGGTATTACTTAATTGATAGCCAGTGTCCTGTTGAAATTGCCAGGATTTCTACGTATTTCCACAACTTATAATCCTGGACCTGTAGTGTCTAGTGTGCGTAAGAGCTATTGCCGATTTGTCTGGTTGGTGGAGACGAATATTACGTTCATGATCCCTCATACAGGTACCAATGGACTGGCATGTTTGGCTGATGTATAACTTACCGCACGTACAGAGAATTTCGTATGACCCCGGATGTAAAATCTGGGACAATTTGTCCATTCTGGAAGAACTCTGCATCAAGAAACGTCTATCTTCCCGTGTGAGTGAACGTTACCTCCAGTTCCTTGGCCACATTTTGAGACGAGACGGAGAGAACTTGGAAAAGGTAATTTTACAAGGCAAAATTGAAGGCAGTAGACCACGAGGAAGAACAGCAAGCAGATGGATAGATCAGGCGAAGAAAATCACTGGGCTACCACTTCAGGTCATACTAACGAAATGTGAAAACCGCTCTGGATGGAGACATCTTGTCAAGGTTGCAACAAGGAAATGATGGAGTTATGAGGTCACGACGCTCAGTAATGAGCACAACGACTAATGATGATGATTTATTCAGACTGTGAGCAATTTTAGTGGCGGTGCCAAACACGGTTTTTATATTGTGTTTGCGGAGGACCTTGGCAATTCGATCTGTGGTGTTGTGAATGTAAGGCATGTAGACAGTTCCCTTCATTTCCTCCTTCTGTGAACTTTGCTTGGTCGTTTCTCTGGAATGCAGGGCTCTATAAATATGCAAATTGCTGTAACCATTCGAATTTTTGAGACATCAAATATCCAGGTGGAGATGGACACGCTCAAAGTCGCGTTCAAGGGTAATGGTCCACTGATATTATAACGTATAAATTTAAAGAGTCATTGTTTAAGAAACCTTTCTCGTGGACAGTCGAGATTTTCTTCTGATTACCAGAGCACAGTTGTCTGCGAAACGTAAAGAATTTCACCTTATTTTATTGACACGGCATAAGCCCAAAAGCCTATACAGTATCATGTCTATAAGTACGGGCTGTGAAAGCATCAATGGCAACATTGTAAACAAGTTGTTTAGACAATAGGTCTATTCTCCCTTCATATTCAGGGAATCCATTTATAATTCTGGATAGATCTCTAACATCTACGTAAATCTGCTGCAAAAGTGAAGAACCGTAATGAACTCCTTCAGCGCTTAGGCGGAACATAATGGGGTGCTGACGCCGACGCATTGAGGACAACTGCCCTAGTGCTTTCCAATTCTTCAGATAAGTATTGCTCCGCGGTATGCCTTGAAAGCTGTCACACTCACCTTGTGGATGTTCAACTCCACCTCAACATGCAAATCATAACTGGTACATTGCTTTCTACAACAATACAGTGGCTTCCAGTGCTGGGTAACATCCTTCTTCCTCCAATCAGATGACAAATGAAATATGTCGTATCATTCCACAGATAATGGAACACATAGTGTTGGATCGTCCCCTTCGTGCCTCCCTTGGAAGTCTGGAGGTCCTGAACACAGCTGCTCCTGAAGCGGTGGATTGCATCAACCGTTTAGATGTACAAATTTAATCTTTCAGTTCTTTTAGGCATACCATTTATGGTGATGTACTTATGGATCTGTATTATTTTCTTTTTATGTTGTTTAAATAAATAAATAAATAAATAAATAAATAAATAAATAAATAAATAAATAAATAAATAAATAAATAAATAAATAAATAAATAAATAAATAAATAAATACATAAATAAATAATAAATTAATTAATTAATTAATTAAATAAATAAATAGTAGACTATCTAAATCTCACTGCAAATACTTCCTCTGTAACCTAAATCGTGTACATTCTTCTTCTCCGCGATGAGGCCTGCTCGGGACCACATGTCAATTTCAGTAAATCCTTCCTTACTGTTTCCTCTTTCCAGTATTCCTTCATCATTGCACTATGCTTTATTCTTCTCCCTTCAGACCACTTTGAAACGGGTTTCCTTTACCTTTTTCTGTGGAATCATTCCATTCTCAAAAGTTTCTTTTTAAACCTCTCTTTCTACAGTTTCCTCTCCTCTTATTTTATTTCTTTCTAAATCTTTCTTGACCTCTTGTATTCAGCTCGCTGTTGACTTTACGATATTTTTGTGATCATGATTATGGTTTTTGTTTTAAATCGCTTAAAATCTAGGTCGTGGGCCCTGGAGATATTATTCTATGGTTTATTTTTCGTAATGACAACCAATAAATTGGGATATACTTAGTAACGTATTAATTTCTCCAAGTGGTTACTTGATCGTTTCGAAGCAGGCACTTTCATCTCGCCAGTAATGAACTACTAGAGGAGCATTTTGCAGATATTATGTTATGATTCACTCGGTATCCGGTGTGACGTGGTCTTGTCCACCTTGACAACTTTATCCCAGAGATTTTCACACTGTTAGTCTACTGTCAACTCAGCTCCCCGGACTGTAAAGATTATATTGTCCGCAGAGATTTTCAACTGTTTTGTCGCATGTGATGTTCAAGAATGACGTACGGAACATTTCAAAGAGGAATTTTGTATTGTAATGGTAAAAATAATAGTATATAGATATTCTGTTATGCCATTAGCATACTTACACCTCCATGAACCATACCAAGTATTATTTCTTGACGTTTTCAGACTTTCAGAACTAATTAGGCTACTAGGCAACTCAGCAATTTTCCATGGTTCACGAACTAACATACAACAACAGAAACCACCTGCTTGAAGACCACATGGTGTCTCAACAAGTAGCCTCCATCTCTCCCGATTCTCTCTTCCAGTTTTCCCTGATGCAGATATGGTTTAGTCATTCTCGGGTTAATCACGTTATTGCATCCTTTGCTATAAAGGGGACGGGTTTCATGTGGTATTCGGTGGATGTAGAGTGGGTCTCGACCTGCCTGACCAATGTGCATCAACCCTCTCCCACGAGCCTCCGGTCTGGTGACGTCACACAGTTTACGCGCGCTGGCCCCGCTCAACGTCAGAGGTTGAAATGGCGGACGGAGCGAAAGCGCGCGCTGCAGTATCTTAAATATTCTTTGTCTTCTCCTTCTGGTGCCGTAGCCGTTATCGGACTTTGGCGATCATTCCGGCTGTCATAATTTTGTTGGTGGCTGCACTAATAGCGAAATGATAGTTTGTCAGAATCACTGCCGCAGGTTCTCGGGTCACGTCTTGTGGGATCTCCCAGGACCTCTCTTCCCCTCGATATTTATTTGTATAATTGTTTCGAGGAGGGTGTAAGTTTCTGGATGCTCAATGATATGACAAAATTAGGAGAGATTCTTTATATTAACAGCCCTAAAGTTCATTTCCTTTACACATCCTGGCCAATGCCTCCTCATTCCGTAATCTGTCCAACGAGCTGGTACGAAGCATGTGACGGTAGATCCACATTTCAAATGCTTCTGATCTTCTCATTGTGGCTTTCGTCATAGTCCAGGATTCGACTCCGTACACTAGGATGGAGAACACATAGCACCGTACTATCCTAACCTGAAGCTGTAAAGGTAGTTCTGTCCTACAGAGCACTTGGCGGAAGCTAATAAAGGAACAGTGACTAAACGTTTGGGTTTCAATTGTCAGAAATTTAATTTGGTGTCTGCTTATTTGGCTGAATGGTCAGCGTAGTGGCCTTCGGTTTGTATGGCACTGGGTTCGATTCCTGGACATAGGACCTCTGTGCGCTATAAGCCAAAATAAGAGGGCAAACATTTTCTCGCAAATTATTGTGAGGAATAGACCCCTAATCAGACCAAAAATTTCAGGCCCGAAAATATTCTAGGCCTAAGAAAGTTACGGAAATCGTCTGCGTTGTAAATTTCCAGTACATAAATATCCACTCTCATTACGTATTCTACATACCCAGCAAGTGGCTGCGCGGTTTGGGGCACGTAGCCATCAGTTTGCATTCGGGGGATAGTGGGTTCGAATCCCACTGTCGTTAGCCCTGAGATGGTTTTCTGTGATTCCCTAGTTTTATACCAGGCAAATGCTGGGTCTGTACATTAATCAAGGCCACGGCGTATTCCACTCCTAGCTCATTCCTCTCCCATCGTTGCCATAAGACCTATCTGTGTCGGCGCGACGTAAAGCACATCGTAAAAAACAACCTACATATTATATTTCTGTAGAACGGAGTAAATGAGGTCGAAACCATCCAGAATACAAAATAAGTGGAAGTGTCATCACGAAAGGCGTGAAACTGAAAGAATCTTAAGACTTCACAAACCTAATACGTTGACTTTTTAAGGAAACAAGACTTGACCTAGAAAGGTCAGATAAGAAGGACTGAATTGTGGGAACTGCCATAAGTAAGTTAAAGGCATTTCAGACTCAACCGGAGTCCCTGTGGTTGGCAAGAACAATAAACAACACGACGGAGGTATTTCAGGAAGTATGCCGTGGAGTATCGTGAAACTCGGAAAAAGGGAGGGAGAGAGAGTAAAAAATGATGAGCCTATTTAGTTTAATCCACTGTCCCAGCTAGTTCACACTGAACTGACTAATACCGTTTTACTGTTCATATTTCCACATGATGGGATTTAACATACCATTTACTGATTACGGACGATCTCGTTTCAGCTTTAGTATCCCATCTACTTGTTTATACAGTAACTAAGTGAACCAATCAAGTTCCTAACGGGAACATATTTGAATGTATGGTAAGTGATCTTATCCTGATGTACGAGTATGCAGGCATCTCAGTGCAGAATTTCTCCAGGGTCTTTCAACTGCCTGCTTGTTAGCTGGCTCATTCTCCTCATGCATTAACGTAAATATTATACTGCAAAGGTAAATTTCATCTTGATAGGGTTAATGAGGGGCATAAAATATATATTCTAGAAAGCCAAGAATAACGGCCGAGAGGATTCGTCGTGCTGACCACACGTCACCTCGTAATCTGCAGGCCTTCGGGCTGAGCAGCGGTCGCTTGGTACGCCAAAGCCCTTCTAGGGCTGTAGTGCCATGGGGTTTGGTTTGGTTTGGTATAATATATTTATTCTGAAAATAATTATGGATTCATCTCAAGAAATGTTTCTAGTGTTAAGGTTGAATCATGACTGAAAACTATACCCCTAATATTGAAAGAAGCATTCTGACAGGTAGGGCTGGAGGAAGGAGCATTGCAGGTGCCATTTCACGGTGTCGCCATATTCCTGCGTTCCTTTATCCTTCCTTTCGCTACGGCTCACTTGTTCGTTCAGACCGTTCAGAAGTGAGAGAGGTTTGGCAATTCCAACCAACACGAGCCACCCGGTGGGCTTATCTCTATGGCAACCGCAGTCGGCACACCCATGTTTCCATAGCAACCATACCCCGTACACCCTTCTTCCCATCCAGAAAGACAGTAAACAGATCTTTAAGAAATGTCAGAACATTTCTTTCAGTATTACGACCATATAACATAAAATGCTTATTGTAGGCTATCTTTCACAGGCAAGCATATTCTATCGCGGGCTGTTTTGTACAGCTTTGTAGGTTCAAGAATTCTCCCACTTCTTAATGCACTTGGAGCCTATCGTCCACGATTCAGACAAATTAAGCCAAGAAACAACACTTGGATGACCGTTTCTTTTCCTTGTCTTCTGCTTCTTGTAAAATATCCTCATTGGATATCGGATCTCATCAAGGCGATCTGGTGTTTCTTCTCAGCAACTCGGAAACGAGTGGGGGGTTACTGAACCCATACTATTCTCGTAGATTATGTAGCCAAGATATTCTCCTTCTTCCCCTACTTCTCCTTCCTTCAATTTTACCTTGTGAAGCTGAAACAATCTATATTTATCGTATCGAATGATATGGCCAATGTACTCAAGTTTCGTCCTTTTGATGTCGTGCAATAACTCTATAGCTCTTTGTTCAGGCGTTGAAGCACGTAGCCTATTCTGTCAACCATGGTAATCTGCGCAGACGTCGGTAGCACCACATTTCAAAGGTTCTGGGTTTCTTGATGAGGGGCTGCCTGGCCGAGGTGGTAAATGCGTGCTCGGTTCGCCCGGAAGGACGCGGGTTCGAATCCTCGTCACGAAGTCGAAAAATTTAAGAAACGAGAATTCCACTTCAGGAGGTGCACATGGGAGTGAGGTTCACTCAGCCTACACAAAAAATGAGTACCAGGTTAATTCCTGGGGGCAAAGGTGGCCGGGCGTAGAGCTAACCACTCTATCCCATCAACTGCCGAGGTTACGGATAGTAGAAGACTTTACATACCACCCCTCCAAGGGCCTTCATGGCCTGTACGGAGATGACTTGGCACCATAATATAAGACAGAAAATACATAAAACTGAAGTAAACGGAGACGGAGATTGATCTCGAAGTCTATGTTACAGAGAAGCTGGCTCATTCACTTGAATTGCAGTCCTTGTCTGTTCAATCCGCGATCTGATTTCGACAGCATTGTTCCAGCTGTGATCAAGTACGGTGCCGAGATACTTAAAGCGTTGGACTTGCTCCAGTGATATGTCAGCTACTGCCATGTTAACAGTTTGAATGACATGTTTGCTTATGATCAGTACTTTGGTCTTCCTCGTGTTTAAACGCAGACCTTCTGCAGCACTGTGTTCGATAACACAATATAGTAATGTCTGCAGATCTTCAACACTTATTGACTACTTTCACTAAAATCGCTACTACTTGCCACCTTTTCGCCATGGATTTATATTTCATACAAATACAATTTATTCAATGAAGGTCTTATACAACCGCGGAAACTGCACCAAAATTCATTGCGTAGTTTTCCACATCACCCAGCACAATCGTATACGGGCACCTTCGGGGGACGTTATCTTTTACGTACAGAAATGTATTCAGTTACCTGGAAAATATTCCACATTTCCATTGAAGGAAATATTATACTTTGTCATGAGAAGTATGGTAGTCCAGTGTGGGAAACGATTAGACCAACCTGCAAGTTAACTCTTAATTCATTAATGTATCTGCCTCTTTGAAGATACTCGCGCAGTAGGGCCAATACAGTATATTCTTAACCTAACAATACATAAAAAAATAAATTAAGTAAAACAAATACAAACGAAATAGAGACGAAAATAAGTAGAAAACAGACATACAAAGAAAATACATCCTAAAGTACATCATACAGGAATAAAACAAAGATATAACTAAAACAATAATTGATCAAAAGATGACAGTAATAATTGTCTTAAGGAGCATCGATTATAACAAAACGAGAGATCATTCTCGATGAGTAGCGACAAATGTAGTAATTCCCGGCGCCGTCTGGCGACCTCATAATAGAGGTCATGGGTTCGATCGATGCTAGACATTCCGCAGACTTGTAAGAACATACAAGCAAGGATTACACCCGTCAGGTTTAAATAATTGAAGTAAAGATAAAGAAGTCCGGAGTGACAACTCTAATACTGGCTCCTTCTAGAGACCTAAATGGACAGACATCAGTGTATTAAACTGTCGCTGCTACTCTGTACGAGATGTGTGTATTCCTGGACGACTACGTTGTAAATATACTACGATACCTCTAAGGGGAAATTTTAAGGGGGGAGCGACACCTTCAACCGAACAAAAATGCGAATTTCGATTTATTTTTTTCACATAAAATTGAACTTCCCTCTTTATAACAATGCAGACTTGTTGTTAATATTTCTAGTACTTTGGGAGTTATGACCAGAAACATGAATCCCTCTCACCCAAGCAAGCCCTTTATCGGTAAGTTTATTGCTGGTTTTCAGTAACTCTTGTTTTTCAGAACCGTTTCCCTGTTAACTGTGAATGATTTTAAGATATTAAGATGAAATTTTTCATGTATATATATATATTTAATAGAGAATAACAAGATATATTAAAATTATTGATCTAGCTTCATTGGTTGAGTATAAAAAATATTTTCAAGTGAAAATTAATGAAAAATAGACCAGTCGAAAATAATTTCACGAACAAATTATACTTCTTAGACTTCACTGATTCTAGTGCATGTTGTAGCTATAACATTTCTGCTTGCTTGATGCTGCTTGTTGTTTAAAGGGGCCAGTATAACAATTCTAATCGTAATAAAAAAGTTATATAAAATTATTCCTGTGTTCAGAATTACTAGAGACACGGCAAAATAGTGGCCATGATACACCGCCATTTGGAATAATGAATTCTATACAGGGTGTACCAAAACTCGACGGCAAAAATTTAGGAATGGATTCCTCACATAGAGAGAAGAAAAAAAAGGTTATGACAACATGGGTCCAGAGACGTATAGAATACTTACTGATTTATTAAACTTCTGTACATTTACACCTTACGTCTGTAACGGAAGCTGAAACACTTTGAGCATGTATCAGAGGAAATGTTCAAAGTGACGACCTTCAGCTTGAATACAAGCCTCCGTCCGTTGTCGCATGGAGTTACGCACGCGATCAAAAATGCCTGGTGTAGTGCGTACTGCCCGACAGGTTGTCACAATGCACTCACGTACAGATGCTTCAACAGGAACAGGAGTCGCACACACGAGAGTTGTATTGTAAGCGGTGTCTCGAATTGTTTTGCACCAAACAGGATATGTAAGTTATTACTGACATTATTCTGTGTCACAAGTTTGAATAAATCTGTAAGTATAGATTTCCGGACCCATGCTGTCATAATCTTTTTTTCTTCTCTCTTTGTGAGGAATCGATTCCTAATTTTTCCGTCGAGTTGTGTTACGGCCTGTATAATAGCACAGGTTTAGATGGTTTCTAAACATATAGGCATATTATTAATGAATGATTTTTTGTCATACCAAGTTTCATTATATTATTAAAATCCATTGCTGCTGAAAAAAAGTTTAATACGCTCCATAATTTATGTTCAAAGCAGTAGGTCCCCACTTAGGTGATTTTCTGTCAATTCCATAGGAATTATTCCTCTATGACTGATTGAAATGATTACAGTACATTACTCAATAGTTTTTAACATTAATGCATGCAGATGAAAGAAACAGAGCGAAACAAATAGTTGTTGAATCGAAAAAGAAGTCGTGGGAAGGTTTTGGTAATAACCTGGAAAGGCTAAGTCAAGCAGCTGAGAAACTTTTCTGGGCAGTAAAGAAGAATCTTAGCAATGGAGGGAAAGAGGAAATGAACCGTGTTTTGGGTAAATCAGGTGAACTCAATATATCCCAGTGAATCACTGGGCAGGTGGAATGAATATTTTGAAAATCTTCCCAACGTAAAAGGAAATCTTCCTGGTGTTGTCACGAACAACCAAGCTCATTGGGAGGAGGAAAATGATATTGGTGAAATTACTCTTGGGGAAATGGAAAGGATGGTAAATAAACTCCATTTCCATTAAGCAGCAGGAATAGATCAGTTTAGACCTGAAATGGTGAAGTACAGTGGGAAGGCAGGTATGAAATGGCATCACAGAGTAATAAGATTAGCACAGACCTATCTATAAGCAAGGGAACAGGAAGGACTGAAACAACTATCGAGGTATTGATTAATAACCAGGCAAAGTATTCACTGGCATCTTGGAACGAATGGTGCGACCACTGGTTGAGAGGAAGTTGGATGTAAACCAGCGTGGTTTCACACCACAGAGTATACGCCAGTTAATTGAAAAATGTTACGAGAGGAATAGACAGTTGTGTTTAAGTTTCGTAGGTGTAGAAAAAAGCATATGTCGGGGTACCGAGGGAAAAGGTGTTCGCCGTACTGGGGGACTATGGAATTAAGGGTAGATTATTAAAGTCAATCAAAGGCATTTATGTTGACAATTGGGCTGCAGTGAGAATTGATGGTAGAATGAGTTCTTGGTTCAGGGTGCTCACAGGTGTTAGACAAGACTGAAATCATTCATCTTTGCTGTTCGTAGTTTACATGGATCACCTGCTGAAAGGTATAAAGTGGCAGGGAGGGATTCAGTTAGGAGCAAATGTAGTAAGCAGTCTGGCTTATGCTGACGACTTGGTCTTCATAGCAGATTGTGCCGAAAGCCTGCAGTCTAATATCTTGGAACTTGAAAACAGGTGCAATGAGTATGGTATGAAAATTAGCCTTTCGAAGACTAAATTGGTGTCAGTAGGTAAGAAATTCAACAGAATTGAATGTCAAATTGATGATACAAAGCTGGAACAGATAGATAATTTTAAGTATTTAGATTGTGTGTTATCTCAGGATGGTAATATAGTAAGTGAGATTGAATCAAGGTGTAGTAAAGCTAATGCAGTGAGCTTGCAGTTGCGATCAGCAGTATTCTGTAAGAAGGAAGTCAGTTCCCGGACGAAACTATCTTTACATCGGTCTGTTTTCTGACCAACTTTGCTTTACGGGAGCGATAGCTGTGTGGACTCAGAACATCTTATTCATACGTTAGAAGTAACAGACATGAAATTAGCGAGAATGATTGCTGGTACAAACTGGTGGGAACAATGGCAGGAGGGTACTCGGAATGAGGAGGTAAAGGCTAAGTTAGGAATGAACTCGATAGATGAAGCTGTACGCATAAACCGTCTTCGGTGGTAGGGTCATGTGAGACGAATGGAGGAGGATAGGTTACCTAGGAGAATAATGGACTCTGTTATGGAGGGTAAAAGTAGAGGGAAACCAAGAAGGCGATGGTTAGACTCGGTTTCTAACGATTTAAAGATAAGAGGTATAACATAGTACTAAATGAGGCCACAGCACTAGTTGTGAATAGAGGATTGTGGAGACGTTTAGTAAATTAACAGAGGCATGCAGACTGAACACTGAAGGGCATAACGTTCTATAATGGTAATGTATGTATGTATGTATGTATGTATGTATGTATGTATGTATGTATGTATGTATGGTACCAGGAAAGCCTATGTCCTGGCCCATATCAATCGAAAGAAACGTTATTCCAGCATAAAATATCCGTCCGACGTAAGAACATTTAAATAAAGGGATGTTCCAGCATGTGCCAGACTTCATGAGTGCACTAGGCGAAGTCAAGTGACGTCACCTGTTGCTCGAAGCTCACCTCCCCTAGAGATATTTCTCGAAAATAATTTTCTTTTCGCAAGCTTTTCAACGCCTTAACCAATTTGAACGGGACAAACGCGGAATTGTAGCGGACGTCATAAAAGTTAATCCCTGTGAATTTCGAATTAATACATCCCATGGTTGTTGGGTTATAATAATTTAAAGTCTAAGAAAATTATACACTCACGGTCACATGGCCAAGAGAAACCACCCCTCCCAGCGCCGGCATATATATGTCAAGGCTAAGAAGCAGAGCAGCGCAGTACAAGGACGAGTACACAGATGTGTGTGAGTGAGACAGAGGAGAGACCGACCCTCGTACAGTATGTCCGCGCAGTCATGGTGAAAGTACTTGCTGTCGCGTTTCCGGAACACGAAGTTATATCGCCGACAAAATTATAAAAGACGTCGCACTGTATTTAGTACATCGCGTCGCGACTACAGTCTAATTCTAAAGACATTTGAGAATATAATGCGAGTGAACTTATTGAAGTGCAAATACCAAATATTTAACGTTCACAGAATATATCATTACGTGTAGACTTAGTTTACTTCACATGATATTGAACTTCTACAGAAACTAATGTGTAGAATTACCAGAACTCATTTCTTTTCGAGTATTGAACTGTATTTCTTTATTCACGCCATATTAGTATACGACTTTGGTAATCTGGGTGAATACTAAGAACTTCTTCTGAGGTAATAAGATGTTATAATAACAAGATAATCAGAAAATAATCCTAAGTGACTTAATGACCGTGTTCAAATACTGTGATTATAGACTATGATTTGCCTTTTTCAAGTGTGAACTGTGTAATTATGGACGTTTCAGTAACGACTTTAAATAGTATTTCATACAGAAAGGACTGTGATTATTCATTTAACGTCTTAAAGTTGAATTACGCCATAAACTGTGTTCAACAGTAAATGACAGTGTCAGTGATAACTACTCGCACTAAGTGAATTTTTCGTGTGCGAAAAATCACCTTAACGAGCTGCAATTCTACACGATTCAGTTCCAGCCGTCATCACCTCATCGGGGGACGTCAAAATGGTGTGTTAAGGGAACATCGCCGACCCTGATTCTCCACGGAACATTCCAGATGTCCATCCTTCAACATTTGTAGCAACATTTCTTTCATTAAGTGAGTAGTAACAAACTGACTAAAATTTTCTCATTAATTTTGAACAGTGGAAACTTCAGTGCCGCGTGTGAACAAATATTTCAGAGTTCTCATAGTTTCTCAGAAATGATTAATTTAATTTTCAAATTTAATTTTCATATCTCATAGAAAGACTTTAGGCTTTTCAAGTGTGCTATACATCAAGGTTTACAAACTGAAATACTGAAAAACTTTTAACAGAAATTTAATTTCTCATGTCAATTTGCAATTACAAGTGTGTGCTCATATTTAGAAAGACTTTAGGTGGAAATCTAATACCTCGTCTTCTCACATATGAAAGACTTTGGAATCAGTGATATTCATTTAAATTTCATGAACAGAATTCAGGAAGATTACGTTCAAACTTTTAATTGCAATGCCAGATTTGTGTCCAATAATCATATTGCAGGGTGAAGAATTAATAAATTGTTAAAAAAATTAACCATCTATTATTCGCTCTGCGAGTCTATCCTACTCTGTATCGGCTCCAAAACCAAGTTCCACTCCCTGAGGTTCTATTCATGCCCTTTCCCCCAAAACTTTTCTGGTACAGTATGTATGTATGTATGTATGTATGTATGTATGTATGTATGTATTTTGTTTGTGCGGCTCGATGGCTGAATGGTCAGCTTACTTGTCTCCGGTTCGGAGGAAACTAAAAATAGCCTCCTCGGATATCATGATCCTCGGAATTAAAGGAACGTTAAGAGAAATAAGAAGTGTTAAGACGAATACAAGTGACTTTCTAAGGAGTGTTTCATCCTACAATTTGGATGTGTAATTAATCTCTAAGATATGCCTAAATGGTTGTATTTTTAATGCACTGACATATGATTACCGGTAAATTCCTTGAAAAATTACCACTGTATATGATTATTTCTTCACATTTTAGCTTATGAATGTAGCAACCAACAATTGGTGATCCTAACAGAAGAGAATTCATGTTCAAATCGCGAGAAAGACAACATCCTTAACTGCTTTCGTCTTATAAATGGAACCGCTACAATTGCTCAACGCGGTATTAGGTGTTTCTGACCTGCCACCTTCTCCACTATCAAGGAAAAATTGGAAAATGCCTTTATCTTTTAATAGGGATAACCCACCTCAAACATGTTATTTATTAGGGTATTACTGTATTAATGTCTGGCTCCATGGCTAAATGGTTAGCGTGCTGGTTGCGGAGAACCCGGGTTCGATTCCCGGCAAGGTCAGGAATTTCAACTATAATTGGTTAATTTTGCTGGCATGGGGGCTGGGTGTATGTGCCGTCTTCATTTTCATTTCATCCTCATCTCGACGCGCAGGTCGCCAACGGGAGTCAATTGAAAACACCTGCACCTGGAGAGCCGAACTTGTCCTCCGACACTCCCGGCACTAAAAGACACACGCCATTTCATTTATTGTTTTATTATTATTATTATTATTATTCTTCCTTCGTTATGCCCATTCATAGAGCGCGTTTGAACTTGATAGTTGGTTTGATGGTTTGTGCCTTCTTCTTCTTATTATTATTACATTGAAGACAGAGAATGTGGGTAGTGGGCGGAAGTCTATCACACTGGCGAGAGGCGACGATGACGGTACAATGGTGACAATGTAGTGGGGGCTAGCAGCGCGCTAAGCAGTAGGCCTACCACTGGTGCGCTATTGAGGCTCGAGATAAGGAAGCTTGGAAACAACAACAAGACGGCCATTACGATGTGGAAATTGAAACTATGAGAGTTGTTATTCTAATCACTAAATCATGACACAATATGAAAACCTATGTTGTATGAAATAGATGCTTCTAAAGTACACCAGTGCTATCTAAGAAAGTTATATTAATCTTTAAAATGTCCGGCCCCGTGGTGTAGGGGGCAACGCGTCCGCCAGTCACCCGGCGGCACCGGGTCCGATTCCCGGCCTGGTCAGAGGTTTTTACAATAGAGTAAATTAATGTATTATTTGGGTCCACCTTGTCAATACAAAATGTAAATAGTTTAAATTGCATAAATGATAAGGGACTAGTTTCGACCTAGTACTAGGTCATCGTCAGCATAAAGCAAAATTAAAACACAAAATATCGAAGAAATTAAACAATGTAAAGACACGTACGGTTTCGTAAAAGTACGTACCACGTGAGATATTGTGCAGCACTATGTTAAAAAATAACTCTCTGAAAGAGATTCATAATAAGTCCAGTGCATACTAAAAAGATGTTATATAACATGGTATGTACTTTTACGAAACCGTACGTGTCTTTACATTGTTTAATTTCTTCTATATTTTGTGTTTTAATTTTGATTTTGGCTGACGATGACCTAGTACTAGGTCAAAACTAGTACCTAATCATTTATGTAATTTAAACTATTTACATTTTGTATTGAAAAGGTGGGCCCAAATAATACATTAATTTACGCTATTGTAATCACAGTTCAGTACGGATCTATCATTATTAAACTTATTTCATTTAATCACAGGTTTTTAATTGTAATGATTAATATCCCTAGCCTGGGGACTGGGTGTTTGTGACGTCCGTAATCTTCCTTTCCTCACGCACAACATTCCACACTACCACCATTTCAATTACACGCAAGTTCATACAATATGGTACCAGTAGGGACAAAAGATCCACTCCGGGGATGGCAGCTAATCACACTAACCACAGAGGCGGATGGGTTTCACCCTCTCCGTATCTCATTATGAAGGTTACAGGAAAGAATCTCGGACTCATGACAACAGACGTTCTTGGAGATGTCAAGGTCACGAAAATTTAGTCCCACAGATGTTTATATCACTCATCCCAGGAAATAACAAGATGAGTAAAAACTAAAATTTCTCAGGGGGAGCATCTTTGTTTTTAAACAATACCAAATCATCGATTCAGCAAATGTTGTCAAACCATTCTGCGTTGTATGAAACAGCTTTTTAAATAATGGTTTTGGTTGTATTTTGATTAATTAAAAAATGAATGAAGTACCTGCTTTGCATCGTGAATGAAACTGACTTATTCTGTATTAACCGGTTATTATTTTCTTATGTGGACCGGTAAACTCCAAAGTGTAAGTCATATTTATGTATTGTTAGCTTCTAAGATTTAATCGCTCTCTCTAACAGAAGTAGCTGTGTAAATTCACTGCCAATAATTCATTTACAGGTCAATAATGTCCATGCCCAAAATAACTAGAGAAAATGTATTACGCATAAGAAAAACTGACTTATCTGTTTGAAGCCACTTTTATTAACAATATATTCAGGATATCAACAAGATAACTCTACTTACCTGATTCTTACCGGGGACTGTTTCGTATTCTTGAACAATCTGGAAGTAATGTTGGGCTATTTCCTCAGTATTATAACGAAATAAATTATTTTGTTTGTGTCAAAGGATAGAGAGCATTTTTCTTAGTAGGTTACTGCAAAAATTAAAAAACTTCGATTTATATGATTTTTCATCATCATCATCTGTTTACCCTCCAGGTTCGGTTTTTCCCTCGGACTCAGCGAGGGATACGACCTCTACCGCCTCAAGGGCAGTGTCCTGGAGCTTCATACTCTTGGTCGGGGGATACAACTGGGGAGAATGACCAGTACCTCGCCCAGGCGGCCTCACATGCTATGCTGAACAGGGGCCTTGCGGGGGGTGGGGAAGATTGGAAGGGATAGACAAGGAAGTGGGAAGGAAGTGGCCGTGGCCTTAAGTTAGGTACCATCCCGGCATTTGCCTAGAGGAGAAGTGGGAAACCACGGAAAACCACTTCCAGGATGGCTGAGGTGGGAATCGAACCCACCTCTACTCAGTTGACCTCCCGAGGCTGAGTGGACCCCGTTCCAGCCCTCGTACCACGTTTCAAATTTCGTGGCAGAGCCGGGAATCGAACCCGGACCTCCGGGGGTGGCAGCTAATCACGCTAACCACTACACCACAGAGGCGGACATGTTTTTGTCAAGGATAAATGAAATGGAATAGCGTATGACTTTTAGTACCGGCAGTGTCCGAGGACACATGTTCGGATCACCAGATGCAGATCTTTTCATTTGACTCCCGTAGGCGACTTGCGCGGCTTGATAAAGATGAAATGATGATGAAGACTACACATACACCAGGCCCCGTCTGAGCCAATAAGCCCGGCACCACGCATTGTTCATATGCTGTTGATGGGAATTCGGATGGCGATCCACATGGGTCGACGCCCCGAACAAATAGCATTTTCTTAAATCTTCAAAACCAGAATCAACGCAAATCATTAGTCGCAATACTGCATTTCCAGTATCTTTTAACGATATAGGTTAACTCAGAATTATATGATGAACTTTACATGGTTATAGGAGAGATGAGACTGACAGACGATGACGTGGGTTTCTAGTTGCTGTTATATATCATTTTAACTCCATAAAAGGTTGGCTTTTATTTTATGCAAATGATATTCCAATTATTTAAATTATTTGCCATATTATTGCCGTGTGTATACCACCAGCTGTCCGTTCCGATGTCTATCTATCCCTTTGAAAAACTGATAAAAACCACTATTCATTTCTAGATTATTTTATAATTTCAATCGTCCAGAAATGAAAGGCATCATGTTTAGGTCTGAAAATGGAAGTTAATATTACAAAACTAAACAATTTTATATCAGTTTTAATCTTCGTTCATCAGCAGAGTACCAGCAGTGTAATATTAAATCACCGAGACTATAACGTCTGCCTCCGTAGTCGGCTGGTTCGGGTCTCATTGGTTGAAATAAAAAAATCGCCGATCAGAATGTTGGCCAGCACGGTTGGAGACGTGGTGGTGTACAGTTTCTAACCACTAGTCCGACTCGTTGGCTGAACGGTCAGCGTACTGGCCTTCGGTTCGGAGGGTCCTGGGTTTGATTCCCGGCCGGGTCGGGGATTTTAACTTTAATTGGTTAATTCCAATGGCACGGGGGCTGGGTGTATGTGTTGTCTTCATCATCATTTCATCCTCTTCATGACGCGCAGGTCGCCTACGGGTGTCAAATAGAAAAACCTGCACCTGGCGAGCCGAACCCGTCCTGGGATTTCCCAGCGCTAAAAGCCATACGACATTTCATTTCTAACCACTAAACTGCGTGCTAAAACCCTGATTTCAATTCCAAACCTATGCGCAGTATTAATAATAATAATAATAATAATAATAATAATAATAATAATAATAATAATGTTATTGATTTTATGTCCCAATAACTACTTTTAGGGTTTTCGGACACGCCCAGGTGCCAGGATTTTGTCCTAGGGGAAAATAAGTACCTAGGCAGCGTACATGATCACAGCTGGAACAATGCTGTTGAAATTAGGTCCCGGATTGAACAGACTGCATTCGAGAAAATTCACTAATGATGGTCAAAATGTCCGACCCTGCCGGGAATCGAACTCGGGACCCCTGTGACCAAAGGCCAGCACGCTAACCATTTATCCATAGAGTATGACTTCCCAGGCATGAGTGATATAAACAGTGGCATGAATAATTCCCACGAAAATCTTTGCTTCTATCTAAAAGAGACATTTCAATTAACACCTATTCAAGATCTATGAGAGGAACTTTGGTGAAACAAAGAAGTAATAAATCAATATAATAGAACCAAAGGCAAACACAGATTTCAATGTAGGTATTTTATTACTAAACCAGAACAACAAACGTTTTAGTTGGTGTTACATAGCTGTTCAGCGTTCTATGTACATAAGTGAGATTTATATGAGGTTTCTCAAGCAAAGTGTAACTGCACATCTGACTAAAGCCACTTTTTTCACATTTCAACCTCATTTAGACACTCAAGAAATCCGTATTGCAACATACGCTTGCACTTTGCAATGGAAGTTGATTGTATATCAGAGAGCGAAGTCTGATGAAAAGGTGATCGAGGTTTTTCACATTGCAGTGTTACAAGATCAACTATCCTTCTAATATAAAGCTTATATTTCCTAGGGAGATACACATGAAAGGATTACTAATCTCTTGTTGCCTTGACGGGCAATATCTTTGTTCGCAAAAATTTCATCCGAAAGAATATGCTATTTATAGCGTTACCAGGAATCAGAGAGCAACATGCTCTTCTCTCTTACACGTCCACCAAGGACTGGAAACTGATAACTGTTCATATATAACCAGTTACGCAGAAGGGGACATAAAGTCGAATTTTTCCATTTTTGAAATCTGTGTGGTTCTAAAATTGGCATAAGATGCGAACATAAAAAAAAGCGCACGCTTCTAGGTGCAACACTTCAGAAAACATTCACCATTGTCCGTTGCTATTTATTTATTTATTTATTTATTTATTTATTTATTTATTTATTTATTTATTTATTTATTTATTTATTGTTTCAAAGATTCCATGAGCTAAAGCTCGTATTGGGACAGTACATTGAAGAACTGGCACAGTTACAATACAAAAGACAAATTAAATAATTGATATGTTATTTACAGACCTGATAAAAATTTAAATAGTGTAAATCTAAAATACAATATTTTCTCAAGTATACAACTGTGAGTTTGAAAGGTTATATAAACGGAATCATACAGCTCGAAATGAAACCTGATAACAAGTTCATTTTCTTCTTCTTATTATTATTAAACACTTTACCCGCCAGGGTTGGCTTTTCCCTCGGACTCAGCGAGGGATCCCACCTCTACCGCCTCAAGCGCAGTATCCTGAAGCTTCAGACTCTGGGTTGGGGATACAACTGTGGAGTATGACCAGTACCTCACCCAGGCGGCCTCACCTGCTATGCTGAACAGGAGCCTTGAGTGGGGGGACGGGAAGACAGGAAGGGATAGACAAGGAAGAGGGAAGGAAGCGGCCATGGCCTTAAGTTAGGTACCGGCATTTGGCTGGAGGAGAAGTGGGAAACCACGGAAAACCACTTCCAGGATGGCTGAGATGGAAATGGAACCCATCTCTACTCAGTTGACCACCCGAGGCTGAGTGGACCCCGTTCCAGCCCTCGTACCACTTTTCAAATTTCGTGGTAGAGTCGAGAATCGAACCCGGACCCCCGGGGGTGGCAGCTAATCACACTAACCACGACACCACAGAGGCGGACTTATTGAAATTCTAACAAGATTTTTATCGAGTCTGGAATGGAATTAAATGCTATTATATCCCTATACAATACATCATTAGTTCCATACTTCACTGTATTCATTCTAGGGAGATGTAAGTTTCCAGACTGCTGCGTTGTATGATCACGAATAGATGAATTACTGATGATATTAATTATTGTCCGTTGCTATTAAGAAAAGGTTTCAGAAAAAACGCATTTACCGCTTTCACTAACTTTCTTAGCAATTATACGAAGTTTTCATGACATCGGGCGGTGAAAACTCGAACTTCTCTATAACTTAGTTTGTTAAGATGACCCATAGGTAGCGCAAGAAGTCAAAATATATGAATGCAGTTTTTACACTCCAGACACTACGCTGTAAAATTTCCATTGCCGACATTGGATCACTTTGAGCGCAACAGACCAGATAGGCCTATACCTTCAAGATTTGTCCGATTTACCGATGTTTTGGGGAAAGCTTGCTTCAAGTTCCTTTGAAACATTTGGGCCGAAAACAGATATACACGTTAACAAATCTGCTGCTCATTGAACAAGTGACACCAATTGTATATCTGTGTGTAGAGTTATGCACAGACTGCATCAATCCGCTTCATAATGCCACTGCCCACTGTTTACACTCTAATTTGTGAACAAACACTCCAAGAGACCAACTCCAGCTACCGGGGAAGTTGGCCGTGCGGTTAGGAGCGCGCGGTTGTGAGCTTGTATCCGGGAGATAGTGGGTTCGAACCCCACTGTCGGCAGCCCTGAAGATGGTTTTCCATTTTCACACCAGGTAAATGCTGCGGTTGTACCTTAATTAAGGTCACGGCCGCTTCCTTCCCAATTCTAGGCCTTTCCTATCCCTTCGTCGGCATAAGACTTATCTGTGTCGGTGCGACATACAGGCCAAATGCAAATAATAATAACAATAATAATAAATTGCAACTCCAGCTGCAGCTCTAGCAGGTGAAATACTTGAAGAATCTTCTAGAATTGACTTCAGCTGAAACAAATTCACACGTGGTTCTTCAGTGAAGTGTTTTCTTCAAATTGGAAGAAAACTGAGAACTTGTACAAGACATGTGATTGTGATGAGTGTTTAACATCCAAATATATTGACTGAATTTCAACAACACACACTTGCTTCATAAATTTTATCTATAATTAGTGTCTTTCCTTAACTTTTATTGATTTTGACTGATGATGGTCTCTAGCAAGATCGAAACTAGTTTCATCAAGTATATGTAACTTTTTAAGGTTACAATAAATAGTACTGAATAGGTGGAAAACTTTTGATTTTGTTTTACGTTATGGACTGATGACTCAAACGAAAACAACAGTGTCATTATGGAGTTCCACGCTTGTTGCACTTGGTCAACACAAGTTACAGACAAATAAGAATTGGGTAAAGGAAATAACTTAAGGGGTGAAAGTGTACCCCTTTATTAATCACAGGGTGTTTAGGGAAGAAACTTTGCTCATTTATACATGTCTCTTGGTTATTTTGACACACTTTTGTATGTCTACAATTGGTAAGGAATTTAGAATGGAGCCCTTTGTTTCAATGTGAGGAATATTTAGATGCTGACCTGGATTAAAGAAATTAAGAACTGAGACTGTGGATTTGTGTAATTTCTATTGATTTCTATTGATTTTAAAGCGTCGTTCATACCGCAAGAGGTTGTGCAACGGATTTGTATATGTTTCTTAATTTAATTTTAATATTTACATGCACCTTATTTCATGCGAATAATCTGTACAGTTTGTAATTATATAACAAATCTTGGCATGTTATTTCTGTTGATTTATAGGCGAAATGTGGCTTTGAATAAAGTTGAAGCTCGAGTCCGGAAAATGAAGTAATTCGTGGTTAAATCTACATCTAGAATGCAACATTATGAGTAACAACCACAACATCTCTGTTACAACAATTTTTTTATGTTTGTTCTCTTGCTCAGTTTACTATTTATCAATTTTCAATCCACTACCTCCCCAATTTCGGACGTCTTCTCTGTGATTCCCTCAATTTTAAGTAGTTTTTAATATCCAGATTCATTTCATAGTGTCTGTTTAGGCTTTTCTCCTGTTTTCAGAAATTTTGATTGTTTTGTGGGTTTATCAGGATTCACTGCTTTTCTGCTTCTTTATGTGTTTGTATTGTTCACCTATGAATTATGAGCCTAGAATTTATAATAATAATGTAACTGGTTCTACATGCCACTAACTACGTTTATAGTCTTCGAAGATGTCAAGGCGCTAGAATATTGTCCCGCAGGAATTCCTTAATATGCCTGCGAATCTATTGACACGATATTTACGTATTTGGGCACATACTGAGCCAGTATCGAACCTGTCGATTTCGAATCAGGAAGCCAGTGGCATAACCATCTGAAACACTCAGTCCGCCCGCCTGCCTTCTGTTGTTTTTCTCCTACGTTTCAGCAGTCTGTGGGCCACGTTTGATAATACTTGCGGTACTTTTAGCCTTCTCTCTCTTCACTCACTGCCAGTATCTTTTCATTCTCCTACTTTCTTCTTCTGTTTTTCTGTTAGGATCAACTTTTTCTCACTGGTGTTTCCCCTGTCTCCTGGAAATCAAGGAACTTTTGACAAATTATCTAAATCGATTTATGTCCATGATGTAATCTTCCGGAACCCCTATCTTCGTCAATTCCAACCTCACTTCTTGAAACCATTTCAGCTCGGTCTTCCGCTTCCTGCAGAATTCAAGGATCCTCTTCGTTAGTCTGTTACAGTCCCTGCTCAACAAGAGTCCATTGAACTGTAACCTTCTCCTCCTCATCAATTCAGTCACTCCTTCTCCTCTTTGATACAGTTCTTTGTTAGATTTGACTCTCCTCGTTCCATTTCTTTATACTTGAACTTAACATTTTCTTTTCTATTATTATTATTATTGTTATTCACAACAACATCAGGCTTGCTAACAAAGTAGTGGAACAAGTCACCAGTTTCCCTCACCTCGGAATTCTAATCACAAATGATAACCGTTGCATCAAAGAGATAAGAAGAAGATAGCGCTTGTCAAACAAGCATTCAGTAACAAAATAAATCTTTTGACCAATATACATCTAGATATTGAGACTACGAAAAGTTTTGTGTTGTCATTTGTGTGGAGTGTACTCTTACATGGATGTGAATTTTGTACAATCCAAGGACAGGGTAGGAAACGGTTTGAAGCGTTTGAGATGTGGGTCTGGAGGCGCATGCTAAAAGTCAGTTGGACTGAAGAAAGATCCAACGAAAGTATCCTGCGAGAAATACAGGAGAAGAAACAGCTGATGATTATAGTACATAGAAAAGCAGCTAAACTTGTCGGTCACACAGTGCGTCATAATATCTTTCTAACCAATCTACTAGAAGGAAAGATCTTAGGAAAGATGGGACGAGGACGACGTAGGAAGCAATTCCTTCAAGTATTGATGGAAAACGTTGGATGTAGTTTTTACTGTGAGATAAAACGACAGGACAATGGTTGAATCGACAAGGCATTGCCGTTAGACGTTGTATTATTATTATTATTATTATTATTATTATTATTATTATTATTATTATTATTATTAAAAAGCGGAGAGGCCACGTGTATTACGCGCTACGGCAATGGACGAAGCTGTGAATCCCGGAGACAAGTGGGTTCGATCCCCACCTTCGACTGTCCCGAGAATGGTTTTCTGTGGTTTCCCATTTTCACTTCCAGGCATTTGCCAGGACAGTTCCCGTTTATAGATCACTGCCGATTCTTTGCATCTCCTAACCCAGTTTCTTTCACCATAATTCATTTCGTCTTCATTAGCTCTTCGACTGAGTTTAGAGCCAAGTCTTTTAAAACATGCCTTATCATTTCATCTCACCTCATCCCCGACTCCGAATATGAAAACGAGACAAAGGTGGTGGAGGTACTGTTTTAAGAGGAAGTACAACTGGGCAACCATCGGCTACTAACTGACTCAGAGTGAGAACTAGAAGAGGTGCGACACTTCGAAAAATTGAAATATCGGCCAAGGAAAGGCTGTGGTCTCAATGAGCGTGAAAATGAGAAGAAGCCCTAGGGCTCACAAACTTAACACCATCCATGTCAGAGAGAAACAAGAGTTTACCAAGGGAGGTCGGACAGGATAGATGGAAGTGAGGAGCGTGGCACAAGTAAGGGGAAGCAATGCCAGGACTCAGCTAAATACCCCGTGGTCACCAACCCACGCGTCTTGAACGTCTGTACCACTTTAAGCAAATCACCAGCAACAGCACACTGAGACCTGTGGTGAAGTGGAATACAACACCTTTCGGAGGGGATGGTATTTCATGAATCTTTAGCTCCTGGACATCAACTCAGCTGTGCCACTTGGAGGTCGTTTGAGGAGTGGTACAGGAAGATCTAGGGACAACCTCAAGGACTGGGGGTATATAGGAGAACAGACAGAACTTTGTGATTGCTGAGAAATACAAACTACCTTATACATGTATAACTGTCATCTATGCCCTGTCCAATGCACACCATTCCACTTCCCAATAAGGTGAGAACGATAAAAGGTACAACGAAGGTGTGGAGGACTTCCCTTCGGGCTTCGCGGAGGGAAGGCGTGGTATTATGTCGTCTTCGGATCGGCTACGGTATCTTGACTCACTCGCATCTTTTGAAAGGAGAACCCCCTCCGTTGTGTACCTGCGGCGACCATCTTACCGTGGTACACATCCTTACGGAGTGTGTGGACCTGGTCAATCTGCGCCGTAGTCTTAACCTTCCGAGTACAATCTCCCTTATCTTGCGAGATGAGGAGCAGTCAGCAGACAACGTCATCCGCTTTATCAGGGACAGTGGTCTGTTTTATCGTGTGTGATTATGTCCTTTGTCCTTGTATTTTTTGTGTCAATTGCGCTTTTATCCCACTGACTTCATTTTAGTTTGTGCTGTGTATTTTAATGTGTTATTTTAACGTCTAACGTAAATTATGTGTATACATCTGTACTACCAGGCAATGCCTTATTCCTTAGTTTTCCTTATTTTCTCTTTATTAGAAAATAAGGCATTGCGTATTAGATCCACTGATTGTTTTAATCTCACCCTCATTTTCCTTCATCACCATTTTTTTAACTCTAGTCGGTGGATACGTTTTAAAATGTTAACTTCATATCTCATGTCGTTCATCTCGTTCCATTAGGGATCGACGACCTTCGGTGTTAGGCCCCTTAAAACAACAAGCATCATTATCATCATCCAATGCACACTTCAAGACCTCGTTCAAGCGACCGAACAGGGAATCGCTGTCGCTAGGATGGATCCTGTGTAACCACAAGAATTACATCTGTGAAGTGCCTTGTATTTAGTGTAATTGTAACGTATATGTTATGTTTATGTATGTTTGTATTCATGTATATTTGTAGTGTATCAGCCCTCTGACACGAAGTAATAATAATACCAACCCACGCTCCCGAGTTAAGAGACCCTGGGGCCTCTTTTAGTAGCCTCTTACGACAGGAAGACGATACCGTAAATGTTATTCTACCAACCACACCCGCTGGTGGGTAACGGAATTAAGGGATAGACACATTAATATTTTTGTTATTACTAAGAATTGTAATATTGCTTAATTTCTGTGGTATGATAATCAAATAATATAACAGTGCTAGGTCCAGCGCCCTAATTTTACCAATAGTGAAGATGATAATCTATTTAATCTATAAGATACTCTTATTTCAACACGTAGGAAAGTACTGTACGTCCACACAGGTTTTAACTCATATCACTGATAATTTTTCCCTTTGTTAAAGTAAAACACTCAATTTCATCAGGTTCAG
Source organism: Anabrus simplex (assembly GCF_040414725.1). Lineage (NCBI taxonomy): Eukaryota > Metazoa > Arthropoda > Insecta > Orthoptera > Tettigoniidae > Anabrus > Anabrus simplex. The sequence goes on from NC_090270.1 coordinate 272,532,621, forward strand.
TGCGAAAGCGCGCAGTATATTCCTGGGAGCGTTTTATTTACTGCCAGGAGGAAGGTGCTTCTACAATGGGGACCACTTTGCTGAATGAGAAGTCTCCCTCGTTCGAGTCCGTCACTCGGTAATATCTCTAGTGAGGTAATGAAAAACACTCGGAGAGGAACATCTGCGGATTATGGTGCTGATGTCACGTTCGTATCCAGACCAGACTGTCTGTGCCTTCCTGGAAAAGTACCCCAATGACGGGAAATCGTGGAGGCGAATTCACTTCCCTCGTATACTGAATGTTGTAAATTTTTAGTGTGTTGGTCAGTTCATCTATGTCTATGTCCAATTTCACACTTATGGGAAAGATATCGAAGGAGTCGATCATCGATTCTGCTGAATTTCTGATTGCTTGTAATGGCTCAAAAATTATGTGTACCAAGCAAGTTGACCGTGCGGTTTGGGGCGCGCAACTGGTAGCTTGCATTCGGGAGATAGTGGGTTCAAACCTCACTGTCGGCAGCCCTGAAGATGTTTATCCATAGACTCCTATTCTCACACCACGCAAATGCTGGGGGTTTCCTTTAACACTCTAAATACCAGACCATAATTAGGTACATGCCCATTGAAACTAGGCATTTTCTGCGATATTTACATTTTTTGTGTTCTAATTATGCTGCAGACTTTAATGAAACTTATATAATTTCGAAGATCTATTCTTCTGCAATAACGCATGAATAAAAAGACACAATTTTTTCCAATAAATCTAAAATTTTAAGGGGGATTTTTCTACCACGTAGATCACACAAAGAAGTCCAACGAAGAGCCACTCTTCATAAAATTGTATCGCTTCACATTTTATCACTAAACCCACGGCGCATCAGCCACGAAGGGCCATGGCCTACCAAGCGACCGCTGCTCAGCCCGAAGGTGTGCATATTACGAGGTGTCATGTGGTCACCAGCTTGACGGATCATCCCGGCCGTTATTCTTGGCTTTCTAGACAGGAGCCGCCATCTCACCGACAGATAACTCCTGTATTGTAATGACGTAGGCCACGTGGACCTCGAATGATCCCTCAGATTGAAGCAAAAATCCATGATCTGGTCGGCAATCGAGCCCGGGTTCTCCGTGTGAGTGGCAGAACCGTTACCCCCACACCGCAGAGCCGGCATGCTAATTATCAATATGGATTGGTGTTATAGCATATTTTACACCATTATTACTAGTCCTACGTACATTACTTCACGGAATCGTATTGTTTCTTCGTGTGATGAATGTTGTAGTATGGCTCCATACGAACGCCTTCCCATTGTTCCTCGTCCCTAAGGACAACGGCACGGCACGGGTCATTTACGACCTTTCTCCGTGGACCCCATATATTCTGAAACCTCACTTCTCCCTACAGGGCCCAGCTCAGGCCTTACATCGGATCCCCTCCACGCATCTCGCCATCAAACTGGACCTGCGCAGTGGGTTCTATCAGCTGCCTCTTCACCCCCACTGCCAGTTCCATTACGGGGTTCGCTACCCACGCCGCACTTACATATGGACCCGGCTCCCGATGGGACACGCCTTAGCACCTTCAGTCATGCAGCGCTGGGCAGATGCGGTTGGCCAACTCCTCCAGTTAGAGTTTCAGGTCCAAATGATCGCTTACTTGGATGATTGGTTGATCCACGCCCAGGACCTCTCTTCGCAACTCGCCGACGATATTGTACTGTACCTCGATGTCATCCTCGGCATAACCATCAACAGATCTAAATCAGTACTTTCTCCAACGCCTATTCTGACATACTTGGGCGTCACGGTTGACATCCAAGCGCAGCAGCTTACCCTACACTACTCAGCTCAAGAGCGTATCTTCAAGCTATTACGGCTCGTCCCTCATGCCACGGACGAGGAGCTTCTCCAAATATCCGGTTATCTCAGCTGGGTTACTTACGTCATGGACTGGCCACGCTTCATTCCGAAGCACATCCTGTCAAGACAGCTCTTCTGGATACACCGTCTTCTCACCCCGGAGATCGCCGCCACTCCACGTCGAATGGGGCCTGCCTTTCCCCAGATCATCGTCTATAGTGACGCCACCCCGAGGTCCATAGCCGCTGTAGCCCCGGCCGTCAACCAAGGTTGGGCCCAAGCCTATGGGATCCCAGCTCCCATCCACGCAGCCGAGACCGCCACAGCAGTGATGGCAGCAACTTGGGCACTCCAAGACCTTCCGCCAGTGTTCAACAGCATCGTAGTCTACACCGACAGCTCTGTTGCTCTTTGGACTCTTCGCACCGGGCGTGGCCCAGTGCTTCATGTACATAATTATTTACTGCTCATGTATATTAATCTAATAAAGTCAGCAATTGAGAGGGGCGCCTCCCTCTCGTGGCGACCTGTCGCCTCTGCTGAGAATCCGGCTGTCGCCCCGTCCCGGGCTGTTCTGAACTATTTACACGCGCACCCTGATTTGCCTATTTAAGGATGCGCGCCCAAGGGACGGGGCTCAGTTCGTGACTTCGCAGTAGAGGGACAGGTCGTCACAACTAACCTCGGATAACCATGTGCCGCCCGCGGCCTACCCACCGGAGGAGGAAGGGAGCTTGGCGATCGGAGGTCAAGCTCGGTGCTACAGAGGAGCGGTCTTCGTCGCCCTGTGTCATCGCCTGGGACGCCCTTCCGACTCAACCATCTCTGCCAAGCTGTCTCCAAGACTACTGGCGGTCCTTCAATCCAGAGCAGGAGGATGCTATAGACGAGCAGCCTTTCATCGGTCTCTGGTAACCTCTGGTAACAGTCGGTGCGACGTAAAACCAACTATAAAAATATATGTAACAACAAATTTAAGATGAACTGGTAAAAAAGAAATACTGAGAAATTATGGTGTAGTCTGGGTACATGATATCCTCCAGATAATATGGCTGGAGGGAGTGATACCCAACGAATGGAGACCCAACATACTATTACTAACTTACTTTTTCTTCTTTTACAAAATGCTTTACGTCAGCGACACAGGTATGTCTTATGTCGACAATGGGTTAGGAAAGGGCTAGGAGTGGGAAGGAAGCGGTCGTGGCCTTAATTGAGGTGTAGCCCCAGCATTTTCTTGGTGTGAAAATGGGGAAACCATGGAAAACCATCTTCGGGGCAGCCAACCATGGTGTTCGAACTCGCTGTCTCCCTAATGCACCCTCACAATTGCATGCCCCTAACCACACGGCCAACTCGCGCGGTACTACTACTACTAATACTAATAATAATAACAATAATAATCAACATCGTATTGCCTCAGGTACCGTGTTCAGATTTAATTTGACGCCAATTTGCTCGCCAATTTCCACGTTCCATTTTACTCTAGGCCCACTAGATGGCAGAGTAAAGGAAATTTGTCTTGGGCGTCTACGGCTGAGTTTTAATGAATATTGTCGGGTAAGCACTAAATGTGTCATTAGAGATCTTTTACATGCCGACATCGTACGACATGAAGTGTCGAATCGACTGATTTTCGACTATATCTATCGGATTTTAACCCGCTATCTTGGGATCTGGAGGCCGACACTCTACCACAGAGGAAGCTATTCAGCATACTGACAACCGTATCGATGGCTTTCTTTTAACACCTCGTATGTCCCAAAACTCTTCCTATTCCTTAATACAGGCATGCCTCTCGGTCACATATTTATATACAATACATCAGAATAATTTTCCTATGCTAATGCGTAAAGGAAAATGAGTCTTAAAACATTATACTGTAGGAGTGCGTAAATTTGCCACACAAACAACATCCCTACAATACGGTACGGTAAGGTCCATTTTCCTTTCACACTTGCATAGGAAAATTAAAACAACGAAATTTATTATCATGGACTATATATAAATATGTGCCTGGGAGGCGTGAATAGTCTTCAGGAATATAATGGATAGGAAGAGCGTGAGGACATACGAGGTTTTAAAAGAAACCCATCGATATATAAGTATGAATGTGATATGCTGAACTGTAGAAACTTTCGAGGAATAAAAACTGGTTATATACTTTAAGTATTTGATAAAATCTTGGATGGCAGGCTAAGAAAAGTAGTGATTACAAATTCCTGTATAGATTTGTGATAGGCAAGAGTATGACTGATCCTTTAGTGATTTTCCGACAGCTTCAAGAGAAGGAAATATCTGTCTTATGCCTTCTTAGACTATGATAAAATACCTCAATACCAGGTATTCTGTGCCCAAAGAAGAAGGAAATTACTGAAAAGATGACGGGTGTTTAACATCGGTGAGTACGCCTTAGGGGAACAGTATACATTTAACATCAAAGTAGCAGTCGGAAGCTACTTTTCTGCAGATGATTTAGTAATTATAGCACACAATAGAGATTCTGTCTGTGACAACAGGACTGGAATGAAGCGGTCTTAGTAACAACACAAGGAAGACAGAAATAATAGCTAGCATGAAACAAACAGGTGAAATTAATATTGTAGGCACCACAGCAATGAAGCTGACTAAGGTACAGGGTAGCCTAAAAGTCCATTAACATCTGACCAGGTAACACTTCACAGAATAATGGAGATAGAGAGGTATTAACTGAGACACAGGAGTGGCATGACATGGAGTTTTGTTGACACCAAAATAAAGTACACAGAGTGACCAACACTTGGCGCTGGACAGCAACAGGTCAGGTACAAATTGCCACACATGATTGACAAGACATGGAGATTTATTGACAGCAACAATGAGTGCACAAACAGGCTAACAGATGGCGCTGGACAGCAACACGTTAGTGATGCCGCATGAGACACGTGTACGGTATAAAAGGAGCTACCTTGCAATCGCAGCATGTCATGCTTGCCTCGGCGATCTCCCGACCCCAATCCGTGTGATTATTGGTTGTGGGGTTACCTGAAGTCGTAAGTCTACCGCGATTGCCTGACCTCATTAAGGGTGCTAAAAGACAACATCCGATGGTAATTGGTCACCATACCCACGGATATGCTGTACAGTGCTGTTCACAATATTGTCACTCAACTACAGGTATTGCTGGTAATTGATGGCCGACATATTGAGCATGTATTATAAAGAACATCATCTTTGCTAAACCTCAATATTGTTATGCTAATTATTGCTCGTTCTTCGTATGAAGCGCCATCTGTTGGTCATTTTGTGTACTTTATTTTGATGTCAATGAAACCCCATGTCACGTCAACCATTTGTATCAATTATTACCTCTACCTCCACTACTCCGTGAAGTATTACCTCGCCAAATGTTATTGGACTTTTGGGTCATCCTGTAGATAAATTTAGATATCTCGATTGAATACTGAATACGGAGGGTGGCAGTAAACTAGAGGTGAAAGATGGTTTTCTGGTGCAAATTACTATCGGGAAAATAGAGGAATGTGGCTGGAGTAATAAGAAATAAAATGATGCCAAAAATGTGAAGGTAAACGTAATAGTGTAAGACTAGTTATCACTTACAGTATGTGTCTAAAACATAGTTTTTACGTGAGAAATAGAAATCCCTTCCTGGACAGAATGGAAATAAGGATGCTAAGACGCCTTATGTGTATTTCTGTAAAGGGCAGGATCGAAATGAAGAAGAAACGATCTAAAATTGGAAGTGTTAGTGAAGTCATCAGAGAGGGAAAGTTAAGGTGATTAGAAGTCACGAAGAGGAGTCTATGAAGAAATCGTAGAGGAACATTTGGGAAGAAATAGATCCAAATAAAAACAGATGGATGGCAAGAGAAGACACCTCGGACTGAAAAATGTGGAGGAAACTCATCAAGGCAGCCGAAGCCTAATGATATTTTGACAATTTTGCTTTACGTCGCGCCGACACATGTAGGTCTTATGGCGACGACGGGATATGAAAGGCCTAGGAATGGAAAGGAAGCGGCCATGGCCTTAAGTAAGGCACAGCCCGTTGAACCCTAATGTTAGGAAATTATGTTGGAGAAGAAGAAGAAGAAGATATTTAAGGCGTGAAATTATCCTCATAACAGTACATAAAATCTGTCTAGCGACATAAAAACATCTATCAAATATCATCATCATCATCATCATCATCGTCATCATCATCATCATCATCATCAACAACAACAACATCATCATCATCATCATCCTAACCCAATTCTATCAAAATGATGTGGTCTCTTAAAGCTGTAGGTTCAAGCAATTATTCTCAAGTTCTTTCTAAATGGAGCGGGATTGGGTGATTATTTGCCGGAAAACCCCTGCCGTCTTCCGAATGTTCCGATTTCAGTGGTCTGGTGGCCTTCCTATCTGCCTCAGATGGTCTCTTTGACCGCACTCCAGCACCTATTTCGTCCATCTGTCATCTTTATTGCGAGTAAAATATCGCCCCTCTTTTGCCAAAACGGCGAATGTGACAATGCTCTTCCTATCCATTATTTATCTTAAGACTGGTCACGCCTTCCAGCCACATATTGATATGCGGTCCATCAGAACAATTTCTGTGGAGTTCATTTTCCTATGCGCGTGTGTAAAGGAGAATGAACCCTTACTGTACCATACTGAAGGAATGTATGTTTGAATGACATTTACCCACTCCCAGAGTGTGATGTATTTAAGGTTCATTTTCCTTTACACACGCGCATAGGAAAATTAACTCAACGAAAATTGTTCTGATGGACCGCATATCGCCGTTTTGCCCGAACAGGGACGATATCAAGCACACTGTCATTTCAAGGTGGCTGTTCTCTTCAGGACGTCATTAACCATTGTAAAGAATCCGATGTCTCTGCCCTTTTCCTGTTCTTAAGCGTGAATCCCATCATAACACTTTGGATTGTTGTGTTTTCGTGTCGCTAGGATTTGCGAACTGATCCTCATGCAATTAGCCTACAGATATATTCACATCAAAACTAATTAAATGAAATAATAATAATGATAATAATAATAATAATAATAATAATAATAATAATCAAATAGCCTCAGCTACGGTGTGTAGGCATTTTGGTAAGATTTTGGCGGCCTACGTTACAATTTCCTCACTCAGATTGCGGTGAAATAAAAATTCTGCTCGGTGAACTACAGGGTATCTCATATAAACTAAGACCGTCGTCTCTACTCTCCCATGCGTAAGCTGCAGTATGGAATGCGCGCTCATAGTTCTTGACCTTGCAAGCAGCCTGCACGTGTTCGACCTAGCAAGCATCAGTCGCCAGTCTGAATCTCAGCTGTTAACATGGTGAGAAATTTATCATTGCAACACCGTATTTTCGTATGTAAAGGTTCTGGTTTCATCTTAATGGTTCTGTGAACAGTCATAACTCTCGTGTGCAGAAATTCCTAATGGCGTTTATCAAGTCCCTCATTGCGATAAAAAGATTTGTATTGGTGTGCTGTTAGAGCAAGACAAATAATAGGGCCTATTTTTTCGAGACGGCATTAATTTCAGAGAGGTACCAAGATGGTATTTTGACACTGTTCTTTCATCAGTTAACAGAAGAAAAAAATCGTGTGGGTATTTTCAGCCTCTGCTCATACAGCAGAAGATTCCCTCCTTACTATCTCGGAAGTGTTTGCATGACCAGTGCTGGTCTATTTCCTCCTCTTTCTCCAGATCTAACATTGTGTAATTGTTACTTGTGGAGTAAACTGGAAGGAAAATGTATCGTACAAATCCTCACACATTGGAGGAACTGAAAGAAAACATTGCGAATGAAATCAGAAACATTACAGTGGCATAACTCACTTACGTCCGCCAGAATGTGGTTACCGGATACAATAATACGGGAAGAACGACACTGACAGCATCTTTTACAATGTAAGATTTCGTATAAGATTGTATACACGCTTAAAGCAGCGCGGCTGCGCGTGACATAAGTTCGGCTGAGGCAGCTGCCGTTGCACAGGGTACAAACGCCGTGCGTTCGGTCTTATTTTATATGAGAGGCCATGCAGGTCTGAGTTTAAGCAGGCAAACGCCAAATTTATCGCCTACATGCTCACATCATGCTTCGTGGATTACCGAATAGACTTTATTTCATCCTTCGAAAGTTCAAGTTTGAAGCCGTGAGCCCGACGGTGTACAGCGCGTCAATGGTTCGAAACTGCCACTACAGAGCTGGGGAAACTATCACAATACGGACTGTTATCCTTTAGAGTGCTATAGACTGGAGACTGCTCATTTTGTTCTCAGTATTTTAGAATGTACATAAACAAACAGTCGTTGAACCGATGAGGATGATGATAATGGAGACGAATCTTCTTATCTCCCGGGTGCAGACTTAAACTGATGTAACTGGTCCCCCAAGATAGGCTGCTTTCTTTTGTTTTGACGCTAATCCGGCGCCGTGGGAGCGTTGCTAGGCGACGCGACAGAGGCGATGCATCACCGGCTCTTAGTGTATTACACGAAGTACTCCTTGGAACGTAATAAACTGAACACCAGTTGCAATGATGACGTCACGCAAATCGAAATCCAATGCAAGGAGATTCTGTTTCTGGGTCAACAAGTTGGGTATACATCACCAAAACCATCTACTTGCATGTAAATTTCTCTTATCATAACGCTGGAGATAAGAATAATGGTACTCCGTCTGTGTACTGAGAATATCGAACATCTGTTTACTCGTTCTAACAGGATGTTGTTGAAAGTCAATTGCGATCTAAGACTCAGCTGGGATGAGGTCTTGTCTGATGTCTGGTGTGAACTATTATTAAACAAGATAGAAATGAGGAGGGAACGGATGTTGATGGCCAAACAAATCACTGATTATGATGAATAAAATTTCCTTAAATATATAGAAAAATGCTACAAAATTAGTCAAATTGAATTTAAATTATTAGACAAAATTGAATTCTGGTGATTGTTTAACAATTATTGTTTTACAATTAATAGCCTATATCCTTGATCTACTCACCACGCAACTCTGCTTTTTACATAAATAATTATCTTTCAATTGATTTTGAAATGTACAGTATATAAATTTTGACATAATGATTTGCGGAATGTAGTGCTAACACTTTACCCCGGAAGGGTCCGGCTCCATGGCTAAATGATTAGCGTACTGGCCTTTGGTCCAGAGGATCCCGGATTTGATTCCGAACGGGTGTGATATTTTAACATTAAATAGTTAATTCCCTTGGCTAGGGGACTGGGTGCTGTCCCCACCTTCGCTGTAACTCACACATCACACATAACACTATCTCCACCACACTAACACACAGTTACCTACACATGGCAGATCCCGCCCACCCTCATCGGAAGGTCTACCTTACAAGGGCCGCAGTCGGCTAGAAATAGCCACACGAAATTATTACATACCCCCGAAGAACCTGGGAACACTTCTTCTTCGCACTCGTTACAGTTCTCAGATGCTTTTCTCGTTTAATGTTCTGTCGTACAACAAACATTCTATCCGCACTCAGTGTAACACCGCACAATATTTACAAAATAAAACACTCCCATCTGTTATAAACACTTCATTTCCAAATCCATTCACTAGCTGAATTAAGAAGACACTTTATGGTGATTTTACTTTTAGCACTTTTCTTCCCTAGAACTACTCAGAATGATAATCTTGTGTTGAAGCAGAAAGTTATATAATTGTTGTTTCTAATCACTTCTCGTATCGCAAATAAGAACCTTCATATTTGATCAGTACTGACACAGTATTCAGGAGAATAGGAGAGGAATTATCCACCTTTCAATACAAAATTAAATGAAATAACAAAAAATTACACCATTTCATATGTAAGGCCATATAAATAATCAGCCATACATATGAAATTGTGTAGTTTTAGTTATTCCATTTCATTTTGTACTGAAAGATGGATAATTCCTCTCCTATTCCTATTCTCCTGAATCGCTTCTCGTTTGCGTTTGTTCTTGGCCTTGAGGTAGGTAGGGCTGAATGTCTGACTTCAGGGACGGGTGCGAAGGCTGGTGCATTCCTTGTGCTTCAGACATGTTAGGAAATATTTCCTCCTAATTTATCAGAGTTCTGTATTGTATTCCTGCACATATCTTGGTATAAATTCTTTCCTTACCCTTACTTAGTCACCGACAACTGCTGGTCACTTTGATTGATCATTAAATTTAACCATATGTAAGAAAAAGTCTACATTTTTTGTTATCACTTGTGGACTAACAATAAAGGATACATGCATACATTTAAAAAAAACTTTCAAAATGATCTGGAATATTCTTGAAACTTTAGTTAATGACTGGTCATCCCAAATCGGCAAAGAAATGCAAGAGAATGCAAAATAAGTACCCGTTGTTATCGTAGTGTGAATTTCTGTACTATTGAGCAACGTTATAATACAAAAGCAAAAATTATGACATTTAAACAACATTTATTCTCTAGAAATGAGTAAAATTCATATAGTCCGATTGAGTGTTCTACTTCCTATATTATGAGAGCATTCATGGTTCGATTTCAAGCCCGTAGGCTTTCTTCACAAGAGAATTCTTGAATCGCGATTTGTTGAAAGGATAGGAGTCACCTATTATGATCATTATCAATTTATCAGTATTTGAGCTAGGTAACTATGTTAGTAGATATATGGGTTTATGTTTACAGAGCATCGTTCAGTATTGGAGAAGTAATTGTAACAAGCCTGGAATGTTTGTAGTCAAGAGATTAAAGACTTCTAAGACTTTAAACTTCAAAGACTGTGTGAAAGTGATCTACAAAAATACACGCACATATTCTCCGCTAAACGGGAAAGTATGTAATCATGGATATGTTTTATGCTTATTAGACGGGATAGGGAGTTTGTTTGTTCCCCTCCTAGTAGCCTCTTACGTCGTGCACGGGGCACATAATTATAATGCATATTTTTACTTCACCCACTGGGGAGATACATCGAAAGGAAAGTGAGTGTATTCACAAACGAATGGTAAAGCTAATGAATTGTGAGAAAATGGAAAACTTTCTAGACCTCGTAAATACATTATTACTATTATTATTATTATTATTATTATTATTAATAATAATAATAATAATAATAATAATTTCGTGTGGCTACTTCTTGCCGGGTGCAGCCTTTGTAAGGCAGACCCATCGATGAGGGTAGGTGGCATCTGCCATGTGTAGGTAACTGGATGTTTTCGTGGTGGAGGACAGTGTTATGTGTGGTGTATGAATTGCAAGTATGTTTGGGTCAACACAAACACTCAGCCCCCGAGGCACTGGAATTAACCAATGAAGGTTAAAATTCCCGACCCGGACTGCAATCGAACCAGGGACTACTAAAACGAAGTTCAGTACGCTGACCGTTCAGCCAACGGGACGGACATTATTATTATTATTATTATTATTATTATTATTATTATTATTATTACACAACACGACAAATAACTGTTGATGTTTATTTATTGGGTTCATTGTATGATAGCAATGTGCTGAACACGAATAGGGCCTATGCTATTAGTATTTTTTAAATATATTGATCCATTTCCACATTTTAGCCATTTTTTAGTAAACCGCCTTTTTTGGCAATCGTGGTATTTCGAAGTGATCACCAGTTTATGGCTGTAATGTGAAAGTTACATCTTAGTATTAATGTTGAAAGAACCAATTTCTTAAAAAAGCCAACTATTCTATATCGATGATTTTCACAAAATGTCTTGCTGTCGTTTGAGAATTTCGTTATGGTACGTGAAGGCAGATGCCGTCTTTTAACATAACATCTCTGCATTCAGAAGTTGTATCTGCCAGTAAACTCATTTTCTTTATGTTTGTGGACATTATATTGGATTTAAACAAGCGGAACATAAGTGTTCGGCACAAAAGTATACCACTTATTTCGGTGTACATGTCCACGACCAAAATGTTACATGGACTCCCTATGTGATTTGTCGCAGTTATTGGTCTACTTTATCGGGCTGCCTAAATGGAACAAGAAATTTATCGAATGTAATGAGTAGGAAAAAATTATAAAGATAAATTTTTACTTTTGTGTGCTGGAATAACACGTTATAAATATACCAAGAACATAAAATATGTTCCACATCGTAGGATGCCACCGACTATTGCTCCACTACAACATTGTGGAGAGCTGCCAATATTACTGTCCAAGTCGTTGCCTGAACGGTCAGCGTACTGGCCTTCGGTTCAGAGGGTCCCGGGTTCGATTTCCGGCCGAGTCGGGGTTTTTAACCTTAATTGGTTAATTCCTACGGCACGGGGACTGGATTTATGTGTTGTCTTCATCATCATTTCATCCTCATCACGACGCGCAGGTCGCCTACGGGAGTCAAATAAAAAGACCTGCACCTGGCGAGCCGAACCCGTCCTGGGATATCCCGGCACTAAAAGCCATACGTCATTTCATTTCATAGAATATTACTGAAGAGGAAGTAAAAATGAATTCAAGTGACGACCGTGATATCAATTTTAGTGAGAAGAGTTTATTTAGGGAACCACGTTTCTTCCCTAAACAGAAATTGGATGACTTTGAAAGGGAGCAGCGAGTAACCAAATCAAAGGCTGAACTATTTGCTCGATAAATCTTGAAAAATATAGGGGATGACATGAGGATTTTGCGTGCTTCTACTTAATGTACGAACATCTTTGTTTTTGTAGTGTTGTGTACAGTCTCTTTGAAACCATTAAGATTCCTCGTGAACCAGACGAATGACATATTTTATCGATAGGGCATTGGAAGGCTCAAGGCTGTTTCACTGCACAACGGAAACAAGTTTCTTTCCATTACAGTACTTCTATATGTATAAATTAAAGGGAATTATAAAAGAAACTTATCTTCGAAAACTCAACTATGGATGTTACAAATTGGACGTTTTTGGTAATTAGAGATCTTGATACTTCTTCCGTGACTTCAAACTGGATACACCAAATATTCTTGCTTCCTCCGACTGTGGGATAACAGAGAATACGGTCAGAATTACACCAGGAAGGAATGGCCAACAAGAAAGGAATTGGTTCCAGGTGCTGACAATGTAACAAGTGAGTCCCGTGTGTACAGGGAGAAGATTCTGTTACCACCACTCCATCTCAAACGTGACCTTTTTAAACAATTCATCAAACGTTTGGATAGCGACAGTGAGGCTCTGAGCTTCATCAGACAAATGTGTTCCCCCAAGTTACCTGCAGCAAAAATAAGAGTCGGAAATTTTACCGGACCTCAGATTGGTGTGGTGTTACAATCTTAATAACGTGTAGAGGCAGTGATCCTTGATTAATGAAATGCTTGGGTTGGTTTTAGAATGATAGTGCAATTTCTGGACAACGAAACAAGTGAGAATTATATGCAAATAATGAAGAATTTGATACAGAGTTACCATGTATTCAGATGTAGAAAGTCCGTGAAAATGCACTATTTATTTTCTCATAATGATTTCTTTAGACCAAATTTAGGAGCTGTAAGAAAGGAACACTGTGAATACTTTCACTAGGATGTTCACAGTATAGATATGTTTTGTTTGGGGTATACTGAGAGCAGAGGGGTCTAAAGATAAATAAGACGGAAAGCCGATCTGTTGTACATTTTTGAATGGCACCATTGTAGCAATGAAACACAATGTTATTCAGTACTCTTGCACTTATTTCTGCCATTTTTATAGGACTATATATTATTTTTTTCTATACGACCCACCGGGCGAATTGGCCGTGAGGTTAGCGGCGCGCAACTGTGAGCTTACATTCGAGAGATAGTGAGTTCGAACCCCACTGTGTTCAGCCCTGTAGATGGTTTTCCTTGGTTTCCCATTTCCACACCAGTCAAATGCCGGGGCTGTACTTTAATTAAGGCCACGACCACTTCCTATCCTATCATCGCCGTAAGAAATATCTGTATCGGTGCGTCGTAAAGTAGCTTGTAAAACAACACTTGTTCAAGTCGTCTCCTCTAGCGTCGACGCATCCCCGGAGCCTGTGTTTCAATTTCTGGCTTACTCCGTAGAAAACGCCAGAAATGTCTCGTATTTAGTCAAACCCACATAGGATAAGCTCTTTCGGAACGTCAACACTGTGTAGAGGAGTTTCTTCTTCCCTTAAAGCAGTTATTCTTGCAGTATCTAATGGATTTTACTTCACATTACAAAGAATTCGTTCCGCAAGCTCACAAGTTCGTACCTTTCTCGGACTTCCAGCATCTTTGATGTCTCCCTTCTTTACGCGGTCGCGTAAGAAGTTAGATGAATCTTCATGGCGGACTTTTACGACCTTCCAAACGTCAATCTCATCAAAGGAGTTAATGACATTAAATGAATGAATGAATGAATGAACGAATTAATTAATTAATTCTCGTGTCATAAATATTTACATATAAGGCACAGTCCAAGTATTATAATATTTGTGACCAGAACTTGGCTACTTCCAGTGCATTTATAACCCCACGGCACTACAGCCCTTGAAGGACCTTGGTCTACCAAGCGACCGCTGCTCAGCCTGAAAACCTGTTGATTACGAGGTGTCATGTGGTTAGCACGACGAATCCTGACCGGGGCCTCTATCTCACCGTCAGATAGCTCCTCAATTCTAATCACGTAGGCTGAGTGGACCTCGAACCAGCCCTCAGGTCCAGGTAAAAATTTCTGACCTGGCCGGGAATCGAACACGGGGCCTCCGGGTAAGAGGCACTTCCAGCTCATTTACTGTTGGGAGAATGGAGGTCCTCTTGACTGCAAGAGGCTGGAAACATTTGGCATTGCAACAAATGTTGTACAATGCTGACTTCTCCATATTCACACTGAATATCATTGTTATCAGAATATCCCCATCTGGCTAAATTAATATTTGATCTACCCACTCCAAATCTCAATCTACTCAGGGATTTCCAAGTCAGCCATTCCTCGTCATGGCCAGGAGGCAAAGTTTCCGAAATTCTTCTCCATCTAGTGGGAAGGCAGGTCGCACTATTCCATAGTTGTAGCCTAGCTTTTTCGGCGTTGATTGTAAGTTCCTCTGAAATTGGAAACTCTTCCTTGATTTCAAACATTGCGGATGTGGTTCGTACCCATGGAAATGGGTTGTTTCCTGCTCTACTTTTGTTCCTTATATGCAGCTATTTCATATCGAACAGGAGGTGGTGCTATTCCTGCGAGGAGGTAAAGTCATTCAACAGGAGTGGATTTCAAGCAGCCTATTATAATTCTACAGGTTTCATCAAGAGCTATATCTACCTGTTTGGCATGCGTGAAACTATACCAAACAGGGAAGGCATACTCTGCTGCGGAATAATATAGCGCCATTTCAGAGGTTCGGATGGTATCAGGATGACTTCCCCACTATGTTCCAAACAATTTACTGAGGAGATTGTTCCCAGTGGTCACCTTTGACTTGCAGCTCATGCAGTGTTTCTTGAAAGTAAGAGATTTGTCAAGCGTGATATAGTATGCTACCAGAAAGGAAGAGGGTTAAATCTGGTGTCGGGGTATAGCCTGACGCGTCTGGTCGAGGCTTAACATCTTCATGCGAGGGACGAATCTCCATCAGAGCGTCATACGCTCTCTTTCTGTAAGAACACTGCGGAGTGGGCTGGAATAGAACCCAGTCATTTGACACGCAATCTGGTGATTGGAAATTGCATACCACCACATCTCCTACCCTGCGCTCCAACATTCTGATGATGAAGATTTCTTCCCCTAGGCTAATAGGACTCGAACCGACTAAACACAATGTCAGACCATGGAGGCGATCATGCCCACCAGGCGGCTAGAAGAATACTAAAGCCTACGCGGTGGGATGCCCGAGAGGCGATGGGAGTGATAAGGTCTACGGCAACTTATCAATGTTTCTGATGGTATAACAATGAGAGTAAATACACAGTTAAATTGTACACAAAACTGGCTGTTGTACCATCACATAGCGTGTACATGACCCCATTTTTGTCGACCTGGCAAGTTGTTCGTCAGATTTGGAGGCAAGTAGCTGGAAATGCGGTTGTCAGCAGCTTGTCGCAATGAACTCGTTTCCTGGCTCTCTGTGACCCTCCACAAATTCATCTGTTCCAATATCCCTGGCTCTTGACTTCTTAAAAGTCAAGTGTTACCGTCCATGGTTGGTTTTTCTCTCGGACTCAGCGGGGAATCCCACCTCTACCGCCTCAACGGAGCCTGAGACTAGGGTCGGGAGAATAAATGTGGGGAGGAGGACGAGTATCTCGCCCAAATGGACTCACCTGCTATGCTGAACAGAGGCCTTGGTGGGAGTATAGGAAGATTGGAAGAAATAGACACACCGAACGAGTTGGCCGTGCGGTTAGGTTCACGCGGCTGTGAGCTTGCATCCGGGAGATAATGGGTTCCAATTCCACTGTCGGGAGCCCTGAAGATGATTTTCCGTGGTTTCCCATTTTCACACCAGGCTGGGGATGTACCTTAATTAACGCCACGGCCGCTTCCTTCCTATTCCTAGTCCTTTCCTATCCCATCGTCGCCATAAGACCTATCTGTGTCGGTGCGACGTAAAGCCACTAGCAAATAAGAAGAGATAGGCAAGAAAGAGGGAAGGAAGCGTCCGTGGCTTTAAGTTAGGTACCGTCTCGGTATTTTCCTGGAAACTGTGATAAGGATTTCTGTACAAGTTAGCAATGTAACAGTAAACCTATATAATTAAAATACTTATATGTATGTATGGTCGAATTGTTGGGATTAACTGGAAACATGCCATTCAGAAGTAATTCTGAAGACTGGTGAGGTTTTTGCTAGATATAGGCTATGCGGGAACTATAACAACGTGATATTACAAAAAAAAGTGTTATGATGACTGATGCAGTGGAGACCTCGCGCCTGAGCGGTTTATGAGCCCAGGTTTACAAGGCGGCACATCCATCAGTTGTGCGTGATGAATCCTTTGAGATTAATATATAGTTTGGAACACTGCAGTGACCGACCATCGTAAAATAAGCTGTCAAGTTCACTCTGCAATACTTCTGTCACATCGGGAACATAAACCACCAATTCGTGAAGTAATTTCCAAGGAGTATGTGTCATATTCAGAGTGTCCTAGGAGTAATGGTCAATTTTCAGGGATAAGAAAGGAAAGAGAATTTGAAGCAAATACCTTCATATGAACATATAGCTAATTCCTAACGGTTCCCAAGATAGAACCCATTTAATGTAGATTTGTTTTGGGGCTAGTGGCGGGCTCGTATGTGTTTTACTCACCCAACCTCTTTGATGTTTTACAGAAAGACGTTTGGGATCTCTGGTGACGAGTTTGAAGGCTGCTGGAGGCGCTGTTAGCAACTTGAGCACGTCAAAACAGGGAGTAATGATTTAACGTCAGTACTGAGAACGTGTGTGTCAAGTTTCGTGGCATTACCTGCAACGATGCCGAATCGGTTTGACCCTTACTAGGAGAGTTACAAAACGGCCATTTCCGATGCTAAATATAGCTATTCTGTAAGCCAATGAATGTGCAAGAAGCGTGATTTCTTGATATCAAAGAAAGGGATCAGTGTTGTATTGAATAAAAAAAGGAAAAGGGCGACTGGGCTTAATTCCAGAGAGGAAGAAACAGGCAAATCCACGACCATCCATCAGCCGTACGCCAGAAGTGGTGAGGAAAGTGAAGGCTCTTTTCTCAGGCGGCAACCCGGACCCCCGCTCCATCCTCCCAAAGGACTATTGCACGTAAGTTGGGGATGTCTGTTTCAACAGTTAACATCATAATCAACAAGGACTTGCAATCAGAAAAGCGGCATAAGCGCCGAGTTCACAAGCTGTTGCCTCGTCACATTTCGTAACGTCTCAGTAACGCAAGGAATCAGTATGAGGCCTATCTAGCAGGGGACAAATGGAAAAATACGGTAACATTAGACGAAGCATATGTGTATCTTAGTTATTGTAAAAAAAAAAAAAAAAAAAAAAACCGCTCGATTTACTACCGTCATAGAGACAATTTTTTTTTATCAAACTTTGTATAACTTTTCTAAGGGCGTTCATGATCATCGCTTGATGCTGCTACAACGGCAAACTAACCATTCACCGTGCCACTAATAATGTGTCGGTGAATTCTACATGCTATTAGCAAGAGGTTTAAACACCAATTTAAACACATATATTCCAGAACATGCAATAATGTTGTGCTTATGTGGCACTTCATGGAGAGTCTCTTCATCAGACATGCTGTGATATGCCGTTCTCCACTATGGAATGATTGCTATCATACAGTGGCTAGAAGACTTGATCAGTGTCTCTCTCAGCACATTAGGTTTCTGCATGTACATATAAAATGATATCAATTTCTATTTCACCCATGTAATATATTTTGCCATACGAATAATAATAATAATAATAATAATAATAATAATAATAATAATAATAATAATAATAATAATAATAATAATAATAATCTATATATATAAAAGCAAGTCGGGCTGGAGCGATGTATATATAAATATTTAAAAATGAAAAAAGACGTGAATTAATGAGGCACTTCCAGAAATCTCAGAAATTTGAAACTTGGTACGAGGGAAACTGATGTCCCCAAGATCCCTAGAAAAATCGGAAATTCTCAAAATTCCCTGAAGGGGGCACGCTGGGGGGGCTCAAATTTTGGGCTCAGCATAAGAACACAGTCGTATAGTATATAAAAAACGATAACCTATAGGTTTCGTGGGCTTAAAAATTTTCGGGAATTTCCTCATTTTTATCCCCTATCACCCCAAATCAAGATGGCGGCACAACCTGCCAGACGAGGTAGACAATTGAAATTTGGTGAAATTATAGCTTTTGGTCCCTAACAGACGGAAAAATTCCAAAATGTTCAAATTTTTCACTTTTTACCCCCAAAGATATCGAAATATGGAGGCAATTTTAATGACTGTGCAGACATTCCTTTTGAGCTATTTTTTGGCTAAACGGTAAGTCGTATCACAAAATGGATGGCACAATGTCGCTTCAATTCAGAGTGATCTACAACTTTGGTCCTGTGACATTTTGTCGTATCTCGCACCCTTATACGTTAAATTTGGCCGTATTTCTGGATTGTTCGTAAATTTGGTGATTTTTACAAGTATATTTCATTGTTTGACACACTTATAAGAATGATAGGATCATCGCGTTAGGTGCGTACATTGGCACGATTAAGGAACATATGTGTACCAAATTTCATGATTCTAGCTTATACATAAGTAGGCAAAATGTAATGTAAAATGTTACAAATGCACCCAAATTTCACCCTATTCACAATTTGAACTCAATTTACCCCCTTAATATGGGTGATACGAGGATATGGTTTTGAAACAAACATTTAGAGGGATAAGTGAGGCGTCTGATGGCGCAAACCGTTTCTTAATATCATAAACCGTTTAGGAGATATGAATCTCGAAGTGGAAGTCTGCACTTTTCAACGTGCTCATGCTTATCCGTCATCTATATATATAAAAGCAAGTCGGGCTGGAGCGATGTATATATAAATATTTAAAAATGAAAAAAGACGTGAATTAATGAGGCACTTCCAGAAATCTCAGAAATTTGAAACTTGGTACGAGGGAAACTGATGTCCCCAGGATCCCTAGAAAAATCGGAAATTCTCAAAATTCCCTAAAGGGGGCACGCTGGGGGGCCTCAAATTTTGGGCTCAGCATAAGAACACAGTCGTATAGTATATAAAAAACGATAACCTATAGGTTTCGTGGGCTTAAAAATTTTCGGGAATTTCCTCATTTTTATCCCCTATCCCCCCAAATCAAGATGGCGGCACAACCTGCCAGACGAGGTAGACAATTGAAATTTGGTGAAATTATAGCTTTTGGTCCCTAACAGACGGAAAAATTCCAAAATGTTCAAATTTTTCACTTTTTACCCCCAAAGATATCGAAATATGGAGGCAATTTTAATGACTGTGCAGACATTCCTTTTGAGCTATTTTTTGGCTAAACGGTAAGTCGTATCACAAAATGGATGGCACAATGTCGCTTCAATTCAGAGTGATCTACAACTTTGGTCCTGTGACATTTTGTCGTATCTCGCTCCCTTATACGTTAAATTTGGCCGTATTTCAGGATTGTTCGTAAATTTGGTGATTTTTACAAGTATATTTCATTGTTTGACACACTTATAAGAATGATAGGATCATCGCGTTAGGTGCGTAGATTGGCACGATTAAGGAACATATGTGTACCAAATTTCATGATTCTAGCTTATACATAAGTAGGCAAAATGTAATGTAAAATGTTAAAAATGCACCCAAATTTCACCCTATTCACAATTTGAACTCAATTTACCCCCTTAATATGGGTGATACGAGGATATGGTTTTGAAACAAACATTTAGAGGGATAAGTGAGGCGTCTGATGGCGCAAACCGTTTCTTAATATCATAAACCGTTTAGGAGATATGAATCTCGAAGTGGAAGTCTGCACTTTTCAACGTGCTCATGCTTATCCGTCATCTATATATATAAAAGCAAGTCGGGCTGGAGCGATGTATATATAAATATTTAAAAATGAAAAAAGACGTGAATTAATGAGGCACTTCCAGAAATCTCAGAAATTTGAAACTTGGTACGAGGGAAACTGATGTCCCCAAGATCCCTAGAAAAATCGGAAATTCTCAAAATTCCCTGAAGGGGGCACGCTGGGGGGGGCTCAAATTTTGGGCTCAGCATAAGAACACAGTCGTATAGTATATAAAAAACGATAACCTATAGGTTTCGTGAGCTTAAAAATTTTCGGGAATTTCCTCATTTTTATCCCCTATCACCCCAAATCAAGATGGCGGCACAACCTGCCAGACGAGGTAGACAATTGAAATTTGGTGAAATTATAGCTTTTGGTCCCTAACAGACGGAAAAATTCCAAAATGTTCAAATTTTTCACTTTTTACCCCCAAAGATATCGAAATATGGAGGCAATTTTAATGACTGTGCAGACATTCCTTTTGAGCTATTTTTTGGCTAAACGGTAAGTCGTATCACAAAATGGATGGCACAATGTCGCTTCAATTCAGAGTGATCTACAACTTTGGTCCTGTGACATTTTGTCGTATCTCGCACCCTTATACGTTAAATTTGGCCGTATTTCTGGATTGTTCGTAAATTTGGTGATTTTTACAAGTATATTTCATTGTTTGACACACTTATAAGAATGATAGGATCATCGCGTTAGGTGCGTACATTGGCACGATTAAGGAACATATGTGTACCAAATTTCATGATTCTAGCTTATACATAAGTAGGCAAAATGTAATGTAAAATGTTACAAATGCACCCAAATTTCACCCTATTCACAATTTGAACTCAATTTACCCCCTTAATATGGGTGATACGAGGATATGGTTTTGAAACAAACATTTAGAGAGATAAGTGAGGCGTCTGATGGCGCAAACCGTTTCTTAATATCATAAACCGTTTAGGAGATATGAATCTCGAAGTGGAAGTCTGCACTTTTCAACGTGCTCATGCTTATCCGTCATCTATATATATAAAAGCAAGTCGGGCTGGAGCGATGTATATATAAATATTTAAAAATGAAAAAAGACGTGAATTAATGAGGCACTTCCAGAAATCTCAGAAATTTGAAACTTGGTACGAGGGAAACTAATGTCCCCAAGATCCCTAGAAAAATCGGAAATTCTCAAAATTCCCTGAAGGGGGCACGCTGGGGGGGGCTCAAATTTTGGGCTCAGCATAAGAACACAGTCGTATAGTATATAAAAAACGATAACCTATAGGTTTCGTGGGCTTAAAAATTTTCGGGAATTTCCTCATTTTTATCCCCTATCACCCCAAATCAAGATGGCGGCACAACCTGCCAGACGAGGTAGACAATTGAAATTTGGTGAAATTATAGCTTTTGGTCCCTAACAGACGGAAAAATTCCAAAATGTTCAAATTTTTCACTTTTTACCCCCAAAGATATCGAAATATGGAGGCAATTTTAATGACTGTGCAGACATTCCTTTTGAGCTATTTTTTGGCTAAACGGTAAGTCGTATCACAAAATGGATGGCACAATGTCGCTTCAATTCAGAGTGATCTACAACTTTGGTCCTGTGACATTTTGTCGTATCTCGCTCCCTTATACGTTAAATTTGGCCGTATTTCTGGATTGTTCGTAAATTTGGTGATTTTTACAAGTATATTTCATTGTTTGACACACTTATAAGAATGATAGGATCATCGCGTTAGGTGCGCACATTGGCACGATTAAGGGACATATGTGTACCAAATTTCATGATTCTAGCTTATACATAAGTAGGCAAAATGTAATGTAAAATGTTAAAAATGCACCCAAATTTCACCCTATTCACAATTTGAACTCAATTTACCCCCTTAATATGGGTGATACGAGGATATGGTTTTGAAACAAACATTTAGAGGGATAAGTGAGGCGTCTGATGGCGCAAACCGTTTCTTAATATCATAAACCGTTTAGGAGATATGAATCTCGAAGTGGAAGTCTGCACTTTTCAACGTGCTCATGCTTATCCGTCATCTATATATATAAAAGCAAGTCGGGCTGGAGCGATGTATATATAAATATTTAAAAATGAAAAAAGACGTGAATTAATGAGGCACTTCCAGAAATCTCAGAAATTTGAAACTTGGTACGAGGGAAACTGATGTCCCCAAGATCCCTAGAAAAATCGGAAATTCTCAAAATTCCCTGAAGGGGGCACGCTGGGGGGGGCTCAAATTTTGGGCTCAGCATAAGAACACAGTCGTATAGTATATAAAAAACGATAACCTATAGGTTTCGTGGGCTTAAAAATTTTCGGGAATTTCCTCATTTTTATCCCCTATCACCCCAAATCAAGATGGCGGCACAACCTGCCAGACGAGGTAGACAATTGAAATTTGGTGAAATTATAGCTTTTGGTCCCTAACAGACGGAAAAATTCCAAAATGTTCAAATTTTTCACTTTTTACCCCCAAAGATATCGAAATATTGAGGCAATTTTAATGACTGTGCAGACATTCCTTTTGAGCTATTTTTTGGCTAAACGGTAAGTCGTATCACAAAATGGATGGCACAATGTCGCTTCAATTCAGAGTGATCTACAACTTTGGTCCTGTGACATTTTGTCGTATCTCGCACCCTTATACGTTAAATTTGGCCGTATTTCTGGATTGTTCGTAAATTTGGTGATTTTTACAAGTATATTTCATTGTTTGACACACTTATAAGAATGATAGGATCATCGCGTTAGGTGCGTACATTGGCACGATTAAGGAACATATGTGTACCAAATTTCATGATTCTAGCTTATACATAAGTAGGCAAAATGTAATGTAAAATGTTACAAATGCACCCAAATTTCACCCTATTCACAATTTGAACTCAATTTACCCCCTTAATATGGGTGATACGAGGATATGGTTTTGAAACAAACATTTAGAGAGATAAGTGAGGCGTCTGATGGCGCAAACCGTTTCTTAATATCATAAACCGTTTAGGAGATATGAATCTCGAAGTGGAAGTCTGCACTTTTCAACGTGCTCATGCTTATCCGTCATCTATATATATAAAAGCAAGTCGGGCTGGAGCGATGTATATATAAATATTTAAAAATGAAAAAAGACGTGAATTAATGAGGCACTTCCAGAAATCTCAGAAATTTGAAACTTGGTACGAGGGAAACTGATGTCCCCAAGATCCCTAGAAAAATCGGAAATTCTCAAAATTCCCTGAAGGGCGCACGCTGGGGGGGGCTCAAATTTTGGGCTCAGCATAAGAACACAGTCGTATAGTATATAAAAAACGATAACCTATAGGTTTCGTGGGCTTAAAAATTTTCGGGAATTTCCTCATTTTTACCCCTATCCCCCCAAATCAAGATGGCGGCACAACCTGCCAGACGAGGTAGACAATTGAAATTTGGTGAAATTATAGCTTTTGGTCCCTAACAGACGGAAAAATTCCAAAATGTTCAAATTTTTCACTTTTTACCCCCAAAGATATCGAAATATGGAGGCAATTTTAATGACTGTGCAGACATTCCTTTTGAGCTATTTTTTGGCTAAACGGTAAGTCGTATCACAAAATGGATGGCACAATGTCGCTTCAATTCAGAGTGATCTACAACTTTGGTCCTGTGACATTTTGTCGTATCTCGCTCCCTTATACGTTAAATTTGGCCGTATTTCTGGATTGTTCGTAAATTTGGTGATTTTTACAAGTATATTTCATTGTTTGACACACTTATAAGAATGATAGGATCATCGCGTTAGATGCGCACATTGACACGATTAAGGGACATATGTGTACCAAATTTCATGATTCTAGCTTATACATAAGTAGGCAAAATGTAATGTAAAATGTTAAAAATGCACCCAAATTTCACCCTATTCACAATTTGAACTCAATTTACCCCCTTAGTATGGGTGATACGAGGATGTGGTTTAGAAACAAACATTTAGAGGGATAAATGGGGCGTGTGATGGCGCAAACCGTTTCTTAATATCATAAACCGTTTAGGAGATATGAATCTCGAAGTGGAAGTCTGCACTTTTCAACGTGCTCATGCTTATCCGTCATCACGTTGGGTGCGCACATTGGCACGATTAAGGGACATATGTGTAGCAAATTTCATCATTCTAGCTTATACATAAGTAGGCAAAACGTAATGTAAAATGTTAAAAATGCACCCAAATTTCACCCTATTTAAAATTTGAGCTAAATTTACCCCCTTAATATGGGAGATACGAGGATATGGTTTAGAAACAGACATGTAGAGCGATAAATGAGGAGTCTGATGGCCCAAACCGTTTCTTAATATCATAAACCGTTTAGGAGATATGAATCTCGAAGTGGAAGTCTGCACTTTTCAACGTGCTCATGCTTATCCGTCATCTATATAAATAAAATCGTAACGACCGTGTGTCTGTACATTGATTATTTTGGCGAAATTTCCATACAGTTATCCGTTTCAGGTGTAATAATGACCATCTGCATCATTTTTAGCTTTGGTGTCTGTCTGTTTGTCTATCCTTCTATAACTTGAAAACTACTGGATATATTTCCACCAAACTTCATATTTAGAATCCACCTGTCCTTGGGTAGGTTTTAGCACAAAAAAATAAAATCGTAACGACCGTGTGTCTGTGCATTGATTATTTTGGCGAATTTCCGTACAGTTATCCGTTTCAGGTGTAATAATGACCATCTGCGTCATTTTTAGCTTTGGTGTCTGTCTGTTTGTCTGTTGTCTGTTTGTCTGTTTGTCTGTCATTCTATAACTTGAAAACTACTAAATATATATTTCCACCAAACTTCATATTTAGAATCCACCTGTCCTTGGGTAGGTTTTAGCGCAAATATCGTTTCTAAATCCCTGAACTGAGTGGGGATTTTTAGGAAACCGTAACCGTGATTTTGCACTCCCTCAATGTATACACAACCGAACTTAATGGAAATCAACCTGCCTTAATGAAAATTAATTTCTAAATTTTTTTTCTCATGTGCATCATTTCGATAACAGGATTTAGTAAGGGAGATATCATTAACGGACCGTTTTTCGGTACAAATCCCAGCGGACTTAACGCAAGAGCGGGTGCGTGTTAAGCGTACTTCTTACAACTTGAAAACTAACAAGATATTTGAAGCAAACTTTATATATAGCATCCATCTGTCCGAGGGTAGGTTTCCTTGGTGTCTGTTAGTTAGTTTGTTTGTTTGTTTGTTTGTTGGTCTGTTTGTCTTTCTCTAACTTGAAAACTACTGGATATATTTCCACCAAACTTCATATTTAGAATCCACCTGTCCTTTGGGGAGGTTTTAGGGCAAATATTGTTTCTAAATCCCTGAACTAATTGGGGGTTTATACGAAACCGAAACCGTGATTTTGCACTCCCTCAAAATACACACAACCAAACTTAATGGAAATCTACCTGCCTTAATGGAAATTAATTTCTAAACCTTTTCTTCTCATGTGCATCATTTCAATCACTTACAGGAAAGATAGTATGATCAAACTCTACACGAACATTGGCCCACCCAGTACCCATATGTGAGCCAAATTCTATGTCACATAATTATCCGAAAAGTAATGCAATGTAAGATATTCTTACACAAATTTCAACCTATTCAACGTTTCTGATTCAATGTGACCCATGAATAGATTAGATGCGAAAAAATATCATAGGACCAACCATTTAGATCGCTAAATACTGCGCCTTACGGTACAATCCTTTGTCGATATGACGTACCGTTTAGCAGCAGTTAATCTGTAAATGAAGGTCTGCAATATTGTAAACATTTATATACTTTCGTATGTCCATCTGTATATATTCGTTGATGTCGATTTGTAGCGATCGAGAAAGGGTGTGTCTGCTATTGTAATCAGTACTCCCTACACCGACTTTGACTGCTGGCAGTAGGAATGGGGTCCTTCTCCAACTCCTGTGTAACTGGCATTAGTAAGGAGGGCCTACCATTTTAACGAATAATTCACTTTTCGATTTGTCTTGCAGAAGGCAAGGGATCATGCAGTTTTGTTCGAAAGTCCCCTACTCTATTGTGTGTGGCTCTAGGCCAGGGTGCCCGCCATTATAAACAAATGTTCCAATCTAAAATGTGACTAGCATTAGGCATAGTGGCCTGCTATTTTCATGGAAACTCACTAATTCTGTGTGACTGGCAGTAAGCTGGCTAGCAGCAGTAAAAAGGGACTGTCATTATAATGATAACTGCACAACTCAATTTTGACTGGTGGTAGGGAAGTTGCCTGGTATTATAATAAAAACTCCTCAACTGTAACCTGTCTGAAATTAGGAAATGGGTCTGCCATTGTAACTAAGACTCCCCAAATCGATTGTGACCGCGCAGTAGGCATTGGGGCCTGAAATTATAATGTAAACTTGCCAACTCGATTGTGAATGGCAGTAGGCAAGTGAGCCTGCCGTTATCATCACAACTCCGCAACCCTCACTTTACATTGGAAACAACGTATGTGGACCTCCCCATGCTATTTATCGGATAAGGCTAAGAGACATGCAATTTTAAAACAATCTCATTTGCTGCACGCACAGTCTTTACGTCGATATCCGTGTACAATGTAGAATACCGTAGCGAAGCACGGGTACATTTGCTAGTAATAATAATAATAATAATAATAATAATGCCGGGCTGAGTGGCTCAGATGGTTAAGGCGCTGGCCTTCTAACCCCAACTTGGCAGGTTCGATCCTGGCTCAGTCGGTTGGTATTTGAAGGTGCTCAAATACGACAGCCTCGTGTCGGTAGATTTACTGGCTCGTAAAAGAACTCCTGCGGGAGTAAATTCCGGCACCTCGACGTCTCCGAACACCGTAAATGTAGTTAGTGGGACGTAAAGCAAATAACATTATTATTAATAATAATAATAATAATAATAATAATAATAATAATAATAATAATAATAATAATAATAATAATAATAATAATAATAATAATAATAGTCCCTTTCGTTAATCAAGGAGACATTGACAGATACCTCATCAAGTTAAATTCATTTGATTGAGATATAAAAGTTTCTTTGACACAAGGGGACAGCCTTTCACCACATTTGTTTACTATTATCCTGGAAAAGGTCCTCAGAGACTGGAGATCAAGATTGACCGAAAGGGAACAACAGAACCGTATAAAGATTGGATGTAAAAAAGTGCGATCATATTAGACAGCCTAGTTTTCGCGGATGAAGTAGTAGGACCTATTCCTAAATTACAATATACACTCAGCTATAAAATAATCAGAGGAATTACAAAATGGGGCAGCTAAAACTAGTTTAAGAATACTAAAAAACGCATATATGGACTCAGAGAAAACAGATCTCAAACACAGAATCAAAACCAAATATGGGTAAATCCACCTTGTTCAGAAATTTTAGTACTTAGTAGTAATCCTAACCCTGAATGATAATGATGATGAAGCTGTAAATAGAAGGATGAGAAAAATGAAAATGGTTTTCATATTATCCAAGTCCATCCAAATAAAATTAAAACATTATTGTGCGTTGGTCAGAGAACAGCGTCTATATTCGGTGGAAACTACGAGAGCAAGTCAAAAAGTATCGGCTATTTTGCTCTAATTGTCTTCAGGTTGGCTGTATGGCGTTGTGTTCTCACCAGCCTCTAGATGGCACCTGTAGTAGGTTTCAGCGTTATCAGGTCGGTGTACATTGCACTGATGCGACGTAAAGTTGGCCGCACCACTCTCTGTTCGCACCAAGGAAGAACAGTATTCCGTAATCCGTCTCTTGTGGTCTGAGGGTGTGCCAGGAGCGGAATTCATAGAAGATTTTCAGCTCAATACGGGGACGATGTTTTCCCAAAGCGGATGCTTCCATTCCATGCTCTGACATTTGCACTCTAGTACGAAGTGGTGATCCCATGTTTAGACTCCAGTGATGATCTTTTCAGAAACGTTTTCCCTTCGTTAGCATGACGCTCCAGTAGGTGCTGACAGATTCTTACACGATTGTGCTTCTGCTCTTCATTGAGTTGTTTGGAACCCATAACGAACCGACTTTGTGAAGGTTAAGGATGTTATGGATGATTTCATATGCAGAACCATGGCTAATATACATATGATTTGCCACGTCATCAACAGTCGCTCATCTGTTATTCAGGATCATATCACGCCCTTGCTCAATACTGGCATCAGTTACGGCGGAAGGTGGACGCCCGGATCTTTCCTCATTCTTCACGTTCGTCCGACCACTCTTGAACAGTTCAATTCACTGGTAAACACTTAGCTGTGGTAAAATATTGTCCCCGTATTGTGCTGTAAGTCTTCTGTGAATCCCGCTCCTCGTACACGCTCAGGCCACAACAAAGGGATTATGGAACGCTGTACTTCCTTGGTGCAAGTAGAGAGCGGCGTGGCCATGTATACGTCGCAACAACGCAAGCTGTACCGACCTGATAACGCTGAAACCTACCACAGACGTAGACAGCGGTACCTGCTAGAGGGTGGTGAGTACACAACGCCATAGAGCCAACCTAAAGACAATTAGAGCAAAATTGCCAATAATTGTAGACTTGCCTAAATATGACGATGGAAACGGATCCATTCATGAAAGGAGATTCCTTAGAAAAAGACTTAGGTACAAAGACGTCGATAGATTCACAACCCATTTTTAGATTGAGAAGGAATTAAGAACTTTATGAAAAGTTGACAAGATAACACCTACTATGAGGAAAGGAAGACTATCATTTTATGGGCACATTTAGAGGATGAATCCAAAGAGACTGACATGCAGGACACTTAGTCTACAAGAAATATGGAAGGCAAAACCTTTATGGCATAAGGGGATTCGCAAGGACATGGAAGAATTGGGGATCCAAGAGGGAGATATACAGTAAAGAACTATCTTCAGGGAGAAAATAGCTGGAATGAGGGAGAAACTCGTCAAGTCACGCAAAGTCTAGGTTGAAGTGCGACAAAGGAGAAATCAAAGACTTAAGAACATCCTAAAGGAGTGCAAAGGAAATAAAATAAGTTTTAGAGATAGAATATCTGGCGGATTGGGTAAACGTGATCCATGGATGATCATATCGAATAAAAAAAAAATAAACAGCTATTTCAGTATCGGGCTATTATTTACAACGTCGAGATTTACAAAGTTTAGCATAAAATGTACAATGAATCGATATAAGAACGAAATGAAATCTGTCTGTCTTTCGAAATATCACGTCTAAGTCAATTTCATAAAATTTTCCATAGGTATTTTCAGAGCGATTTGTCACATGAAAAACTGCGTTTTTTGTTGAAGAATATACTTCTAGCTATATAGCCTAATTCGTGAAATTGTTTGCGACATCGCAGTCAGAGCGTTGGATTCAAAATGAGATGCAAAGCAAAGTCACCTCCGTACAAGCGATGAAGGCCTTCCACCATTGTTAACCTCGGCACGTGATGGGGTAGAGTCGTTAGCTCTACGCTCGGCCGCCTTTGCCCCCAGGAATTAACCTGGTACTCATTTTTGGTGTAGGGTGAGTGAACTTCAGGGCCACCGGACTAATTCCATAAAGGTATCCTTTAACAAATCAGTGGTGGGAGCAGTTCCTGGAGTAAACATCATACAATATTTTTCAGTCAGCCAGGATCTGGAGAACCGTAGACGTTGGGTCTGCGGAATTATTCTAAAAGTTAAATGTTTGAGAAACTTCCGCTATACCTAGTTTATTATGTAGCACGCCAGATTTATATACAAGTACATATTTCGCGAATATAAAAGCATACTTTTAGAATATATCCGCAGCGCAGGACCCAAAGTCTCCGTCTTCTACCTGGAAGACTATTACAGTAATTCACACTAACATAAAAGACGTGAAACTCTGTATTGTACAGGTAACATGCTGAGTGAGAGTGTGAGTTTACGTATACACATCTGTAAGCACGCTTGTGTGGGTGTGCGTGCGTTTTGTGCGTGTGTTAGAGTGAGATCTCGTATTTATATACTGTACAATCATTCCAGCTATTATTATAAACTTAACTATTTAATTAGGTGACCATTTTAAAATAATAAATAATGTAATCTAATACACAAATCTCCTACATAGAATTTTGCAAGAAACGAAATCTCCCACGAGCAAAATCTAACAAAATTATATCAACATTCTGCAGATGTTTAAACATAAAATAGTTCACAATCTACATCACTTAGAAATGAAAGAAATTTTGTCTCTCCTGTAAAATTTCATGTTTTACCATAGGAAGTTTTCTTCCGGCAACTACGATATAAAGTATGGTCGGAAACAACGTGAGCCAGTATAGGTATAAATATTAGAGGCTTCTCCATGCTGATAAATAAGAAATAATTCTAAATCTCACACCACAGTCATTTTATCAGCTTATGAATTTAGCCAACCAGGTTGCTTCGCGGGCGAATTCAAACGGACTTTATGCAGTGGTGTTGCTAAATCCACACGTGACTTAAAAGCGGCTTCGGAGCCATGCAGAGAAATCAGCATCAAACACAGACACGCCGTTAGTTTCAACCAGTGTCTCCGTATTGTTCTTTCTTTGGCACGATGCTGTCAGCTCGGAGGTCTATATTCAACCCCCCCCCCCCATGGCCAAGTTTCATTCCTCGACAGGTGTTTTCATGCTAGTCTTCAGTCGCGTAAAGATTTAGCAACACCGGCTCGCAAAGCCTGTTTGAACTCACCCGCGAAGCGATCTGATTGGCTAACTCCAGCAGTTGACAACGGCGCTCATATACCCGCCTAACGTTGTTTCCAACCATTCCGTATACATACCACTACATCGTCCGGCTCCTTGGCTGAATGGTCAGTGCAGTGGGCCCCGGGTTCGATTACCGGCCGTGTCGGAAATGTTAACCTTAAATGCTTAATTCTCTCGGTTCGGGGACTGGGGATTTGTGCTTTCCCCAACATCCCTGCAACTCACCCACCACACATAACACTATCCTCCACCACAATAACACGCAGTTACCTACACATGGCAGATGCCGCCCACCCTGCCTCACCCTGCACCCGGCTAGAAATAGCCACACGAAATTATCACCACTACATTCAATAAATTACGTGACTGGTGCCTACAGTATAGGCAACACAGGCACAGAAATGTACTACACTCAACATAGTGTACATATACATATTTCTACATCGTCCCTGAAAATAGTCTCCGTTGGTCGCTATGCACGCCCGTCAACGTTTGTATAAATGTTGGAATCACTGCTCAAATAAATTGACAGGAAAATACTATAAGACTTTTCTTGTGACAGTAATGACACCGTCAGCAGATAAAAAATCTACGCCCAGTTAATTTCTTTCAAGAGGGCAAGAGAAAGAAATCGCATGATGCGAGGTCAGGTCGGTATGGAGGGTGAGGTTAAAAAGTCACCTGATGCCTTCCCACTTCCTCTTGAACAAGCACATGACGATGTTCATTGGCAGTGTCGTGCAGCAACAGTTAGTTCTTCCTTGGCCACAGGTCAGGATACTTACGACGACCTGAATTACGTACATGGCGAAGGTTATGCTTGTAGCTGTCCTTGTTTACAATTTCTCCATCTGGGATGAGCTCAATGTGCACAATTCTCAATGATTTAAAAAAATAGCTCAAGCATCATCTAGATTTTGACCGGCCTTTTCGCAGCTTATTGCTGTCGTGGTGATACGGGTGATTTCGTCTTCAACAACCCAACTACGACACTGCAGAGTTCCTCCGTTCACATACGAATATCCTTCACAACAGAGACCATACTTCTGCATTCGCTCTATGCCGTTCAACTATCTCTAACTGGGACTGGCGTAGAACTGCCGCGGCACCATCCTGTGATGACCACAGAGACACTAGGTGGCAATTCCAGGCAATAAATCACTGCAATACTTATATATAAATATCTCAAAATTATAAACATTTTTAAGAACCCCTTCAATTCCACCCTTCCTCCCTCCTGCGCAACGTATTTAACCAAGGCACACATGGTGTCATATTTTATCCTGTGTCCCGCGTTCCTGATCAAGCGATACCTCAAACATTCGGATCGAATTTTGAACACTGATATGTTTTTGACTGGGTTTCTATCTACAATGAGCGTAGACAATTTTCATTGGACAGAAAACCGACACCAGGCAACCAGTGTTCATCTACCTACACTAAGTATTCGTCATCTGCTTCCTCACGTTATTACCGTGTGCCAGAACTCTCCCTTCTTTAAACACAATGTGTTCACGCGATTTCAAAAATATATAAATTCACTCTCAGTTCAAAGCTTCATATTTTGCATAATAAACAAAAGGTAGTGTTCTTTGTGTGCAGTCGAACAGGTGGTACAGTGAAAATTGTGAGCCGCATATTTCACAAACACTGTCACTTGATAGCTGGTGAAAAACTCTGTTATTGCTCCTCTCATCTAGGTTTGATGTAGCTCAAAATTGGTTGCTTTCTTTTCATCATTGTTCTTTGTTCTGCATTCTATGCACAGTAGATACAAAAGGCAAAGTGTTTTAAAAGAGTTTCCACTTTCTTTGACTGACGTTACGCCTAAGTCACAGCAAAGCCACTTACACATGGTAACATCACCGAGAGATGCAGAATTGTCTCATAAGACGTATCTTGCGAATTTTAATATCCATGAGATTATGTGCTAAATCAGCGACCATTTCGTTGGACGTAGATCTGTATATATGGAGCTACCTTGTCACATGGCATGGGCATATTGTGTGCTGGATCAGCTGGCATTTATTTCGATTCATCGGATCTCTTTATCTTCCCTGTGGGTGGAGTGAAAGCATGCATTATGTGTACCTGCCTGCATCTCGTAGGAGGATACAAAGAGGGGAACAAACAAAGAATATTTTCTCGGTCTCTCTTTTACTAAGCCCGAAAACATATCCGTGACACTATGCTTTTGCGTGTAGTGGTGAAATTTACATACTACTACAGTCAACAAGTTCGTGAATTGGCGCCTAGAGTGTAGGCAACACTGTGTACTGTTGTGTACCAATGTCAGCAAGTTCCTACAGAATATGCAACACATCGTACACTTACATATATCTTTTTAGTTTCTGAGCTATAAGATTTCGTAATACTGTGTTTCGAATATTCATAGCCTGATTGTATAGACGGTGTCTTGTCATTAAACAAAGCTTGAGCTCTGAGAATCACTCGCCATCACACCGTCATGCTGGAGAGAAGGTAATGAATGAACCTGCTGCACACATTCCCACCGGTGTCTCCCTCACATTCTTTATTTTGCTAAAAACTGTTTTGCCAGAGGAGAAGCAGAGTGTTCTGGGCGGACGTCTTAAGCAGGTGTTTTAAAGTCAGCAGGCGTACACAAAGTGTTTTCGTAGCGTCACGAACATTAATCTTCTTATGCAGTAAATCAAAAGGCAGAAAGCGAGGAGGATTTTCCTTGGCGGACATCTGCATTTCAGAACAGAGTACATCTTGGTGTAATCGGTAGATTATAACAGAACGGCTACTGGCATTTACATCACGGGGTCAAAATGGAAAAACGATGTACAAGCAGTTCCTTTAATCCCGTATAATCTAGCCTAGCATATGATAAGCGCTGACATTTGCTGTAGTGGTTGTTTTAAGAAGAGAATTTTTAATATACAGTGTGGTTCATAAAGACGTCCCCATTATTGCAGATCACTTTTAACGCTTTTGGATTAAGATACAGTGTGTCCCAATCCAAGCAGAGCTGGAAGAAAACATGCATGTTTCTAGCGGTATATTAATAAACCGCGCGTATACTATTACCGGTATTATTACACTTATTGCTAATTTATTCACTCAATAGCCTTTATCATGAGTACTATTCTTTTTTACATGTGGTGTTGAAAGTGATGTCTTTCAGCATCCAAACATTTCTGGCATTCTCTAATGAAATTGCTACTCACTAGTATACGATCCTGTTGCGTAATTGTCCTAATTACTGTTGTTATATTGTTTCTAAGTTCATATATAGTCCACTTTATAAAAGTCGCACTCAATAAGGTCGCCCTACAGATTTAGTGGGCGTTCGTATGATTGATGTGTTAATGTCATCGACGTTTCCTTCCGATAGAACTCTTGGTTTTGGTTTAAGAATTACAGCATTAAATGATCCGGTTGTTCTTAATTTAACTGGAACCTCGGGAAATCTCTCCCGAAATCGCTCACAGACCTCTCTACATGATTCGGTTGTTACATGTGTGTCATACATAAAAACTCCTTGTTCAAGCGTGAATTTTACTACCTTTTCAGCTGTGTAATAATGTAATTAATCTAATTAATTCTACTGTATATTAACCACACGTGCTCTTGCAACAAACGTATCACTTCACGGCTTTCCACGACATACAATCTCGATTAACTGACATCCTCGTGGCTGTGCAGTGAGTCAGCATAATGTTACGAATACACTGCTCGGAGCGTGCCTGTGAATGTCGACTGCCGGCCCCGCTGGGAGCGGGACACATTGCAAGTTTTGTATGTCCTATAAACTCCGACAATCTCTTAGGCCAGTGGCGGTGGTGGGAGAATTAGAGGTAAAATGTTCATATTTCTTTGACATATCGTCGCTGCTCTGCCAAAACTGTGAATGTGACCATAAATTTCCTGTCCATTATTTCCCTTAAGACTGGTCACGCCTTCAGGACACGTACCGGTATGCAGTCCTTGAGAAAAAATTTCATCGAGTTCATTTTCCCGTGCATGGGTATACAGGAAAAATGAACCTTAAATACATCATACTCTCCGAGTGGGCAAATGTGTCATGCAAACCTACATTCATACAGTATGGTACAGCAGGTTTAATTTTCCTTCACACATGCGCATTGGAAAATGAACTCTACAAAATTTGTTCTGATGGACTGAATATCAATATGTGACTGGGAGGAGTGAGCATTCTCGAGGGAAGTAATGGATAGGAAGACCATTGTCAGATTCTTGGTTTGGACGCAGCAGTGCTGATATCTTTTCAGCCATTTATAGGCAGGCCGGCGTAATAATGGACATGATAGCTGCGCAAAATTTTGGTTATATTGCAGTACCGCCAGAAGCAATGTTGCCGCCATAACAACAGCTGATTGCACGACACTATGAGTTTTTATAAACATGCTTTCAATTTGATCGCGATGATACAGACAACAAATGAAATCGACCGACAACAATCTCACTTTCAACACACTGACTACGGTTACAATACAATATATTATCATACAAAAGGATACCAGCTTCTTACCGAGGTGTTACATAATACAGTATAAATCGGCCGAAAATGATCCCACTTCAAGCACATCAATGACATGTTACAATAATATATCCAGAGCAATCACGAATGTTTACAAGTAAAATCTAACTGAATTTTACAAAAAATCTTGTTACCTACAGCCTCTGTGGCTCAGGGGGCAGCGCGCCGATCACTAACCGCTAGGTTCTGTGGTTCAGATCCCAGTCACTCCATGTAAGATTCGTGCTGGACAAGGCGGAGGCGGGACAGGTTTATCTCCGGGTACTCCGGTTTTCCCTATCATCTTTCTTCCAGCAACACTATCCATTATAATTTTATTTCCTTTACTCATTAATCACTGTCCCCAGATGACTGCAACCGGATTCGACTGCCGGTACGATTTCTATCCTCACCGCTAGATGGGGCTTCATTCACTCCATTCCTGACCCGGTCAAGTGACTGGAAACAGGCTGTGGATTTTCATTTCCTTCTTACCTGATTCACAATGTGCGTTCAACAAGTTTATCTGGAGGGAGAAGCGAAGGGAAGGAGAAAGGATTGCAGGAATGTTTCAACACCTCAGTGGCACATGCAACGCTCCTCCCTCCAGCCTCATGTATCAAAAGGCTTCTTTTAATATTACTTATATAATAGTAGAAGTGCAACCTTCCGCCGGCTACCTATACAACCTCATTTAAAACTCATCCAAATTTCTGGATTACTACTACGCCTTCTTGATGAAGAATGCAGTTCTCCACTCTTCAGACTTCTTTTTCCTTGAACCAGTGTCCCAGAGACTCCGGTCAGATCCTCCTTCAATGCAGTTTCCCACGGAGTGGTACATTTTCAAGTCTAGGGAAGATCATCAATTCTGCGTGATTCTGGAGGTAGACTTTCAAGAGATAGACCGATTCCTTGGATGAATGGTCAGCGATGAGGCCTTAGGTTCCGAGGGTCCAGAGTTCTATTCCCGGTCGGGTCGGGGTTTTCAATCGCGCATGATTAATTACTCCGGCTCAGCGACTAGGTTCTTCTTCAAAACTTTTCTCTTATTCAGACAACATACTACACTACCAACCACCAGAGAAACACGCTTTAGTGATCACAACGCTCTGGCGTCAGGGAGGGCAGCCGGCCGTAAAACGGAGCAAAATCCACATGTGTGACACAGATCGCACCCGCGACCCCACATGTTTGGGAAAGGCGGTAGAATAAAAATAAGAGGAAGACCTTCCAGAGATATGACAGTGAAATAGTAGAGGGCGCTATTTCATAGAATGTTAATGCTTTCGAAATTTTGAGCATAGCTCTGCATGTGACCTCACGTGATCATCGACCACAGGTTGTTGTTGTTGCTGTTGTACGTTCAATCCTTTTCCCGTTTCTCTATGGGGTCGGTTATGACGTGAGAAGAATCTCCCTATCAGGTTTTGTGACCAGATGCCCTTTCTGACGTCAAACCACATCAGTGGAATTAATGAGTTAAAATGAATGGCGAGATATATGATATAGACTGTGGAAGCTGGTGCCCGCATGTAGCCTGCTCCTGTCGAAGAGCATTAAGGGGTCAGCTCAAGGCTTTAAGTCCCCATAGGACGAACGAATCACCATCATCTGCGTCATATGTCTTCAATTCATATGAACACTACGAAAAGGTTTAGAAATGAATCCAAACTTTGGCACGCAATCTAGAGATTAGAAATTGTATACCACCACCTCTCCTACCCTACAGGCAGCATTCTGATGGTAGAAATATGCTTCAACCAATGGGACTCAAACCCGCTCACCATGGTGTCACGCCATTTAGACTTGACACA
Organism: Anabrus simplex; assembly: GCF_040414725.1. Classification (NCBI taxonomy): domain Eukaryota; kingdom Metazoa; phylum Arthropoda; class Insecta; order Orthoptera; family Tettigoniidae; genus Anabrus; species Anabrus simplex. Next base: position 272,569,967 of record NC_090270.1, read on the forward strand.
TTATTATTATTATTATTATTATTATTATTATTATTATTATTATTATTATTATTATTATTATTATTATTATTATTATTATTATTATTATGTCCGCCTTCGTAGCGTAACGGTTAGCACTATTAGCTGCCGTCCTTGAGGGCCCGAGTTCGTTTGGCGGTAATACCAGAGGTTTAAGAATGGCAGGGGGGCTGGTATGTGGTAAAAATGATACAAGCAGCTCACCTCCAATGGGGGTGTGCTTGAAAAGAGCTGTACCACCTCGGGATGAGGACACGAGTTATTATTATTATTATTATTATTATTATTATTATTATTATTATTATTATTACAAGCCCCTGTAGGTGGGGCTGTAGAATAACACCCACGGTAAGGTGTTCTTAACTTTGGAGCATCGGTTGGTGACCACGGGGCACTTACCTGAGTCTTGGCATTGTTTCCACTTGTGCCAGGCTCCTCACTTTCATCTATGCTAACCGACCTCTCTTGGTCGACTCTTGTTCTTTTCTGACTCTGACGGTATTAGAGCATTTGGGGACTACGGATTCCTTCATTTCCACGCCCTTTGTGGCCCTTGTCCTTTTCAGCCTATACCATCATTTTTCAAAGTGTCAGATCCCTTCCGTACTTTTCCCTCGGATTAGTGTTAATAGAGATTGTTGCCCAGTTGTACCTCCTATTAAAACAATAATCGCACCATCACCACACCGCCATTATTATGATGATTATTATTATTATTAGTTATTCGTTATGTCGATTCAAAGAGTGCCCTTTACTTGTTCGTTAGCTTGATGTTTTTCGCCTTGTTGTCCTCCCAAAACCTCTTCATGAATGCACAGTGGACCACTTCCTACCAGTCTTCTTCGTAGGTTTCTCTACGAATTTATGCTTGGCTACTATTGTATTAAAGTCTCCAGGATATTCCATGATGTTGTCTGTGATATTCATTTCATGAAGGTCCGCCTTAGTTTCTTCTAGCCAGTTTATTTTCTCCTTCTTTGAGTTGATTACTTTAAGTAATCTTTTGGTGAGTCTGTAGCTGTCCATTCAATAGATATAGTCATAGAATTTCAGGTGTCTCTTGCGTTCGGCATCAGTGAAGAAGGCAGTGAATGAGTAGAGATCTGGTGTTCTCCTTTTTATCCACATTCGATTTTCTCTCGGGACCATAAATTTTCTGGAGACTTTTCCTTGCTTGCTTTTTTAACGTCTAAAATTTTAGAGTGACCTCCAAGGAACATGGTTTCTGAGGTGTATAAAGCTTCCGGCAAAGCAACCTTCGTGTAGTGTCATAATTAGGCGATATGACTCTCGTTGTAGTAACTCCACGTCAGTCTGTATCCCTTTTGGCGTTTGGTGGCTCTTTCTACGTTGGCCCTACTGTCTCATAATAATTTTATTTGTTTTACGACCCACTAACTACGTTTACTGTTTCCGGAGACGCTCAGATACCGGAATTTAGTCCCGCAGGAGTTCTTTTACGTACCAGTAAATATACCGACGCGAGGCAGACGTATTTGAGCACCTTCACATACCACCGGACTGAACCAGGATCGAACCTATCCAGTTGGGGTCAGAGAGGCAGTGCCTGAACCGTCTGAACCACTAAGCCAGGCGGCCCTTACTGTCTAGTCCCGATGATAGTATGGTTTATTCAAGGCATTTGAAGGAGGACACCAGTGAAATTGTGCAGTTTTCCATCTCTAGCAAAGTTTTTTTGCTATGTTGATGTAGATTTTCTGTGTACTGGTTTTAGTACGATATCTGGAGGCCTGGCTTTGATACTATATTATTATTATTATTATTATTATTATTATTATTATTATTATTATTATTATTATTATTATTATTATGTCCGACTCGTTGGCTGAATGGTCAGCGTACTAGCCTTCGGTTAAGAGGGTCCCGGGTTCGATTCCCGGCCGGGTCGGGGATTTTAACCTTCATTGGTTAATTCCAGTGGCCCGGGGGCTGGGTGTTTGTGTTGCCCCAACATCCCTGCAACTCACACACCACACGTAACACATTCCTCTACCACAATAACACGGAGTTACCTACACATGGCAGATGCCGCCCACCCTCATCGGAGGGCCTGCCTTACAAGGGCTGCACCCCGCTAGAAATAGCCAGGCGAAATAATAATAATAATAATAATAATAATAATAATAATAATAATAATAATAATAATAATAATAATAATAATAATAATAATAATAATAATAATAATAATAGTAATAGTAATAGTAATAGTAATAATAATAATAATAATAATAATAATGGCCTGTTTGTAGATATCATTGCTTTGTAACTCCTGTTCCAGTGACTGGAAACCATTTTCATATCCCTATTCCTATAATTCAGCCGAGATACTGCCTGTCTGATCAACGGATGGTCCTCCATAAGGCGTTCATTATCTATGTCAATTAGCTCCTGTCATTTGTAATGCATTACGCCAATTCAGAACACAATGCCAATAACGTAAACAGCCTGTGGCTCACGTGGTGAACCCTGGCGGCAGGCTAGTTACCAACACAACATGCACCGCTGGAGATAAGTCAACTCACACCTACACAACAGAGCAGCACACAATACTGAATGGAGATTCCTCCTCATACTGTGGACGCCGTACAACACTCTGTATTCTACAAGTAGCTCCTGATGCTTGAACAATAGGCGCACAAGTAAACGATAAAGACGAGCTGTCATTACTTCACTTCAGGAGATTGGAGATGTTTGCTTGTGATGAGATCCCGGTGAACTTTGTAGGTATTAGTAAACAAACTTTTTATAATTCAAGGGGGCAACTAGGAAACCGTTCAAGGTGCCAGTTTTTCTAAAACATTTCTATTCTTGATTTATGTTATATGTCATGATAAATGTGCACACGTAGTGTTCCGTCGCTGGCGCTGGTAGAAGTGGTATGAAACTGAAGTTTAGTTGCACAGTCTGTTGCCAGGTTGTAAGTTTCACCAACACGAAATGTATTTTCACATTTATTGACTGTGTTGATGGGGTGAAAGTATCACACCGTAAGTACTTGAGTGTTAATATAAGGAAAGATATTCAAAGGGGTAATCACATTTGGAAAGTTGTAAATAAGGGTTACAGATCTCTTCCTATGGTTCTGAAGATACTGTGCCATTTCACAGTTCCTTATATGGACTAATCGGAACAAAAATGGAGTTCAAATCACTAAAACGTCAATTTTAAAACATCAAGCGTCAATATGAGTTGAAATGAATTTTTTTTTATCAGGCATTTACCGAAGGAACCGAACATAGAAGGCAGTGGAAAAAGAATGACACACGGAGATTATTGGAAGCTATTATTAAAAAGAAGATTTTCTTCTGACATTCATTCTTTCAATCGACCTACAAGAAGCAAGTCGCAGACGGCTACGGGAAAAGATATCATCCTATCGGGATTAAACACCGAAGATTAACAGAAATTTTAATTCGCGGCACCACGCCATAACACTAGCTGCATAAAATAGGCCACCGCGCGAAATTAAATTACACGTAAAGAGAAGAGCTATCAAGATTACTATAGCGATACGTCACAACATTCCTTAGACGAAGTGTATTTGGCCGATACTGTCTATTTCAAGCAGTTGAGAGATTGTCGAGCCGACAAGAACTTTTAAAACGTGGAAAACATAGAGAAATCATTTTTGTATTCTAAACAAGAGAAATTGCTACTACCTATCCCAGCCTATTTGAGACAATTTTTCTGAAATAAATTGTCCCTGAACAATACTTAGATAGTGCAGGCATATTGAAACCAATTTCAACCATAAGATGACGACATTGAATGAAATGTTTTGTTATTCTGTTCCAAATGCACAAGCCTCCACCATGATGCTGTAAAAAGGAAAAGGCGATACTACCCAGATGATGGCGGCGCGATGCGATGTTGGCAGCCCAGGATAACTAAGAATCAGCTGAGATTACCCAATCATGTACCCCAAATACCTAAGAGAGAACCATGGAGTGATGTCCGCATGTCCAACGACCAGATGCGAGACGGCAGCAGGATTCTTTAAGCAAAGTTAAGTCCACCATAAGTCGCAATTGCAAGTAAGAATTTATATATATATATATTGGATAGGTGTTGTCATAATTTACGACAGTATGAACATGTGCGTAAGTGATTATCAAAGTGAAGTTACAGGAAGTAGGTATTCTTCTACTTTTAATGACAAGTCCACAGGTAGGCGTAGTCAGTCAGTGATAACCGTTCGTAATGTTATCAATGCGATGTGAGAGAAGGTTATTTGTATTTTTCTTGTTGTCAGTGAAGTGCACAAAGTGTAAAATAGAAGTTAATTACATATGTATGGTAATTTTACCAGGCTAATATGAAAGAAGATCGTATGTAGGAAATGCTTACGGTAAAAATATGATATAGTACATCTCAGAATTATGATATTATTTTTTTGACACTATGACAGTAGGAATAATGTTATAATCCGAAGAGATAGTAATACATATACGTCGGGTTTAATGAAATGATGTGTTTATTGTGATGAAATGTTATTTTACGTGAAGTATGGAATGATGGTTGATAGATAAGAGTAATGATATAGGATGGTGATGATTAGCGATGGTGATGATTAGCGATGGTGATATTTACTACTCTTCAAGAAGTTGGCCATAGTAGTCTTATTTAAGATGATGATGTTTTTCAAGTTATGCATTCTGGGGTAGATAATGAAATCATGCTACTTTCAATCGATAACTTTAACCCAAAGTATACTCGAGGTAGCTTAAGATACGATCTCAGCATTGTCAGAGTAGTGTTATTAATATTAGGGATCATCAAACGAATCGTGAAGATAGCGATGACAATAATTTTGCCTTCACTGAAATATTTCTATTGATTATAGAGAACTTTCTCACATGATGAGCTAATTTCAGATTTTATTTAGGCATTTTATCCTATCACTGGTGACTTAGTGGCACATATGAGGATTATTAGTTGAAGATAGAGTCTTCTGACAAAACAGATTTTCTACTTGTGGCATATATTGATGGATATATAGCAAGAGATGTTCATTAAGGTAACTTTTACCTAAATTACGCACTTGAATTAATTGATAATCTTGAAATAAAATAATAATTTCATAGAATTTGTCACATATGCCATATGATTATGCTATTTTAAGATAAATTTCGATTTAAAGCGGAGATAGCTTTGGTTATGTTAAAATGAAACACCAAAAAACAAGATGCGTGAATACCATGACGATCTAAAGTTGTAAGAAAAATGAGAATGATTTTCCATGTTGTTTTCAGCTGAGTATGGACACAAAATGTTAGGTTCAGTACAGGATAACATTTTTCGTTAAACTTGTATGAGTTAAATGATGGATAGCAGAACTTTTGAGTTAACTTATGGAGCAATTTCTCTCAGAGAAAGCTGATTACAACTCTTAAAAGAATTTCATCAAGCATTTAAACTGCGTTCTACATTCTCATAGATGACCTCAATCTGAAAAGATGTGCATAGTAATTGATATAATTTTCCTTTCATTTTTTACTTTGTTAGATGCATCTAATGTTTTCGTTGTTATCTGGTATATTTTTAATCATCTAATACTCCAATTTTTAGCTGATTTTCCAAATATTATCTAATATTTTACTTAATTACCTAATGTTTTCAAGTGACCAATGTTTCAATGGTCTGATATAATTATGGCTTAGGACTTCATTACGTACTACTAATTTCATAAATTTAATTTTTCTTTTACTCCAATTTGACGGTACTAGACTACTGTACTTTGAGTTAAGATCAACAGAGATCGAAATAACTTTATTTTCAAGCAATTTGACTAGATAAAATGGAACTATATGAACTCGACGAGGTTCATTGCTCAATATTGCATAATTCAACGAAGGATTAGGGACACTTTTCTCCATTCATTGAAGTGAGTGTTCAATAAATGATGTATTGTGAAATCTCATACTACTTTTAATGTCTTTCTAGGATAGTCATTAGTTGTAAGTATGTGATTACATGTGATTTCTTTGGCGAAACGTGGAATCTAGCTAATAACATGTCGGAGACGTCCTTCGATGTAAGTTAGAATTTACCACGAATTAACCGGCGCATTCTTCTCTAGCGGAACTCATAGCCCAAAACCTTTGAACAGCGAGTACCACTTATGATTAGAGCTAGTCTGGATCTTATGCGTCCTTACCTGGACGCGGGAACGGCGCAATAGGTAAGGTTTTTTTTGCTAGTTGCTTTTACCTCGCACCGACACAGATAGGTCCTATGGCGACAATGGGACAGGAAGCGGCTAGGAGTGGGAAGGGAGCGGCCGTAACCTTAATTAGGGTACAGCCCCAGCATTTGCCTGGTGTGAAAATGGGAAACCACAAAAACCATTTTCAGGGCTGCCGACAGTGGGGTTCGAACCTACTATCTCCCGAATACTGGATACTGGCCGCACTCAAGCGACTGCAGCTATCGAGGTCGGTCGTAAGTGTTTTAGTAAGGATATAAAGGACATAAGGATAAGTCTCTAGTAGGACCCGAATTAGAGTATGGTTCCAGTATATGGGACCTTCATCAGGGTTACTTGATTACAGAACTGGAAATAATCAAAAGGAAATCGGCACGACTTGCTCTGGCTGATAAATGAAGAAAGAGCATTGCTACGAAAATGTTATGAACTTGGGGCTGGGAAGATTTGGAAATAAGGGGACGAGCTGTTCGACTAAGCGATATGTTCCAGACTCTCAGTTGAGAGATGAAGTGGAGCGACAACAGTTGACGAATACTCCTGAGAGGAGCTTTAAAAGGAAGTAATCACAGTACGAAGATAAAATATATTGGAGTTCAAGAGGAAGAATTGGAGTAAGTATTCATTACAGGAAGAGGAAGTGGCGTTTGAAACAATCGAAGGAAATGTTCGATAAGTGTCGAAGTTCTTTGAAATCATTCAAAGAGAGGCAATGTACACAATTGATAGGGAATCTGCCACCTGGGTGATAGAAATAAATGCAGGTTAATGATGATCAATGAATTCCACATAAAACTTTAGACAATTGGGCCTAATAATTTCGGCCCGCTGAGTGCTATAATATAATAGAAGGGAATAGAACACCCACATATCCTAGTTTCGGATAGCTTCAAACTGGGGAGAGAGACTTCATTTATTGCAATTCTTTGATACATGCATTAAGTTAACCTTATTACAAATATTTCACTATTACTACCTTAACTATTATACTTACAGATAATAATGTTTATATTCATTCCAGAAATAATTACCCCTTTTTCTTATTTTTTAACTTTCTTTTGTCCTATATGTAGTACAATTCTGCATATTCTAGGACGAACATGTATCCAGTCTTTCATTTACTTAGAGTTTTTCCTATTCATTTATTTTTGCCACATTTAAAAAAAATACTAAAATATTTTGTTATCCTTTCCGGTGTAGTACATTCCTTGTATAATAATTTAACAATTGTATACAATTCCTTCTCTCTCTCTCTCTCTCTCTCTCTCTCTCTCTCTCTCTCTGTTTTATAATCACGACCGAAATATTTAACTCTTTTTCAAGTGCGTCAGTTCCCCTACATACTCTTTTACATCCAATAGTTACTGATTTCACTCTCATTGGCTGAATGGTCAGCGTTCAGGCCTTCGGTTCAGAGGGTCCCGGGTTCAATTACTGGCCGGCCGGGTCGGGGTTTTTAATCGCGTCTGATTAATTCTTCTGCCCCGGGGACTGGGTGTTTGTGTTTGTCCCAACACTTTCCTCTTCATATTCAGACAACACACTACACTACCAACCACCACAGGAACACGCAATAGTGATTACATCCCTCCATACAGGGTTGGCATCAGGAAGGGCATCCAGTAGTAAAACAGGGACAAATCCATACGTGCGACACAGTTCGCACCCGCGACCCTACAGGTGTAGGAAAAGCGGTAGAAAAGAAGAAGAAGAAGGGGTACTGATGTCAATGGGCTTAAATTTCAAAACTAATTATCATCATCGAATCAGAATAGCTATAAATGTTATTTTAGTTATGGTAGGAATTATATGCTACATTAACGTCTGGCAGGCATTGTGAATGATGACAGCTGCCGGATGTGTG